>NC_056730.1:659948090-659968090 GCF_019279795.1 Protopterus annectens
CCTTTAAGTTAATACTTAAGCAGATGTTTTTTTTCCTTTTTTCTTCTTATTTTTTTTTTAAATATAATGGAGTCCTTCTATACTTGGTGTGCTCTCCTGATTTACACTGTTCAGTACTTTAAATTCTCTTATAGTAGTTTTCATATCTGCCGTATATCTATCTTCTTTTTCTGTATCTTTTAACCTCCCACTCTTAATGAAAAAAAATCTTCTGCTACTTTAACAGATGAACATACCCACTTTTATTTACAACAGTAAGCACTTTCATTCCTTACATTTACTGGAACTGCTTCAGACTAAATGAAACCTACATCTTGCTAAGCATAAATGATGTGCACAAAAATCACAAGATAAGAAACAAGTCAAGAACACAGGGGATCTAAAACAATTAAGATTTCAATTTATTTTGCTTTAAATTTCATTTAAAATTGATTACATCATTGAAACCTGGCATTTTATCAGCATTTAAAAATGTTTGCCAATAGTGTTCATGACAGTCAATTCATTTTCATCATCATCCCCTGTACTATTAAATACCACATGTTCTAACTCAGAGAATATATTTAAAAAATGGTTAATTCATTACATTATTTACTATGTTGTTTTCCTGTGGGAGTGTGCATCTTATTTTCCATTCTTTTTTTTTTTCTCATTTAAGTGTAAAAATATAAACCTTCTTGTTTCAGTTCATTTTTGTAAGTTAATACTTGCTTCTGTCATGCAAACTTAATTATTACTAACCAATCCCACATCATCTACATAAACATAAATAGGTGGTATGATACTTTCTGGATGCAAACTCAATTTGCTTACTGTCATTCTTTTTTAAAAGATATTGCAATAATATTCTACACTAAAGCAAATATACTCCCAATCAATAGGCATCCATGTTTTATTCTCCTGTACACATTAGCGCATTTACCTGGTTGACCATTAAAATAAGTTGTTTGTCTAGTTAAACTATAAGTATTTACAGAGAGTACATGAACTATATCCCCAATGCAAGAATCATTTACATTCTCTCATACAATGTTGTGATGTACTGAATCATATGCTTTAGAGGGGTAACATTCATTTGATTTAAAGTCAGAACTTTGAATTTTTTTTGCTGGCACAAAATATCTTGAAGTTAAACTATTGTAAACTTTGAGTTAGTCTTTTTTCACTCTTGTGTGATGCCAGAGTTGGTATATATAAGCTGCAGGGGTTGGGGGGTTACAACTCCCCACATGGTGGGTGTTTCCTGCATAAAATAGGTTTTCTTTTTCAATATTTTTGAGTTTATATATTTAGAGTTTCGATATTTTGACTGTTAGATATCCTCATACACACCCCTTTCGAGATATTAAAGGATAATATATTTTCTTCATTCTTACCCTCTTTTCTTGTCTCTATTATTTCTGTCAAAATGATTAATAGCGCATTAACTTCTTTTCTTTAGTTTCATGGTACCTCCATGTAAATGATTTTCTCTAATACAGGATTAATAGGATTCATAGACTTCAATGGAGTTTCAAAGCTATTTTAGTCTAATGATCATGTACACCTTTCAGAAGAAAAACACCATATCTGATAAAGTCTGATACACAAAAGCATTCATTACGTTGAATAAACCAGGCAGCTTAAAGCTCAGCGAAGGATTGCTTTTTGTTTTCATTACTTAATTTTTGAGAATGTTTACATTCTATTCTTGTTAACTGTACCTGCCAAATACCTACTGGAATACAACAGTGGATTACCAGAAATGAAAAGGCTTTTCTTTTTCTTTTATTAAGATTCAAGAACACAGCAAGTGGTTATGCTAAGGTTAAACAATTTAAGGAGAGGTTCAGTAAGAGCCTCTTTGGTACTGTTTAATTAGCACCCAGGTATGTTTTCAGGAACCATGGAGGAACTGTTTTTGGTCTTTGATGATACCATAAAACATGTTTCTTACTGACTATACGGGGTATAAGTCATTCTGAGATGACTAATGCTTGAATAGGGGTTATGGGGAAGTTTATGTTGAACCTATTTGCTAGATTTGTTTATAATTTCATTAGGGTTGCAATGGGAAGCCCCATTCAGGAAAAGTTCAGAACAATGTTGAGTGTCATTTTTTAGTTTTTAACATAGGGAAAGATGGATTTGCAGTTATCATTCACTTCAAAAGCTAATTTATATTCAGAGATTGCTTTACTGGTGATTTTTATGATGATATTTTTATACTATCCTCATTATAAGAAATTCTTGCCCTACTGCAGAATTTAAGTATTTTTTTCTCTTGTTATAAAGTTTATTTATATTGGTTGACCATAAGCAGGGTTTCTTTTCAAATTTTACATTGTATTTACCTCTAGATGGGATTGCTAGACCATTTGTCTAAGTGAGTATAAAACTGCTTAGTGAATTTGCTGCTGTGTTGGAATCAATAGCGGTGACAATATAAGTAAATTTAGAGAATTCAACATATAATTGCATAGGGTTCAGTTTTTTGAAGTCCTTAAATACGAAGACTTTGGATACAAGTAATATGGTGGCTCTGAGAGTAAATGTCAAGGGCTTATAGTCCAACTAAACAGGGTTCAGCCTTCCTTTTGAAATATTTGTTAGTAATTTGTAATCTGCATTGCAAAGTGATACCAATCTCTAGTTTTGCAATACTTTTTCTATTGTTCTTTTTATAGAAATGTAATGCTTTATTTTTATTCCCCTTCTATAACATTAATAACAGAAGTGTAGCTGGTTCAGCCAGCTCCTTGGGCTGATACTATGAATCAGTGCCCCACCCCATCAGCTCTTCAAGTGAAGAGCAAACAAAACAACAACAAAAAAAAACTTCTCTTTCATAAGCCAGTCACTGCATTGTAAGCAATTGACTTATTACAGTTACATCTATGTACCACCCCCAGCTTTTACAATGATGATTAAAAAAAAAACACAAGCATTCCTTCTATTAGCACAACCACGAGGTAGCCAGATGCATGACACCCCACCTCCCACCTGTCCAAGCCATTCAGGCATTTAGGCTTTATTTCTGTGCCCTGCCCTGAAACCTCCTTCAACATATTTAATTAAAAAAAAAAAAAACTTTCTTCTTTTAAACTGTAGCAAACTGCTGTCTACAAATGCAGCAAAACAGTTACTACAGTTTATACTCTGCCTGTACAGAGTGCTATAGTGCTCAGGTTTTAGTTGAATAAAAAAATGAACTTTTGTTTTTTTTTTACTTAGTTTAGACCATACAGCACTCAGGTTTGACCATAGCCGCACTCAGGTTTGACCTACAGTTTAGACCATGCAGTGCTCAGGTATGACCACTACATCGCTCAAGTTTGACATCAAATGCACTACCAGGTTTTAAAAGACAATATTGCATTAAATAGATATTCGGATCAGCTGATCGTGCCACCCCAAACACTCTGCTCATAGGACAGTTGCCTTTCTCACCTCCCCCAGCTACTCTACAGATTAATAATTACTTTTTCTGTTAATTTGTTATTAGTATTTAAAAGTCATAACTACATTTAACCATCCCCTTTAAAGCATGTCTGTTTACACATTTTAACATCAAAGCCAATTCTAATAAAAATACTGCTTTATCTACTTTTTCTTGCTTTATCAGCAAATCAAACTCTCCATGATTTCTTATGTTTTACTTGTTATTATAGTCATAGTCTGATTGTACTGATAATATTCCTTCCCAGTTTATCCATTAAACTGTATATAACACTTTCTTATCTTTTAATTGTGTTCACTAATAAAGGATTAATTTCTTTTCCATGGCCTTTAACCAACAGATGTTGCCTCCAAAGAGTAGCTTTCATGTACATGAAATTAGTCTCATACATCTGCCTTGTTTGAAAGAAACAATTCTCATCCCCCTTTTCCAATTTGTTTTGAAATTCACTAATTCTTTAATCATTTCTTGTACTTCTTAAAATGCCATTTATGCATCTGTGTCAATAACTATGTATTCTGATTTTTATTTACTTTTAAAGCTAGTGTGATTATTCCGCAATTCCTGCTTTATAATTTTATGCTTTTTTCACCCTTTATGTGACCATTTAACCTTTTTATACCTTTCCTTTGCTTTATATCTGCGTTATTCAATTCACATGTTTCTGAAACAAAACTTGGTCTGAAAAATGACAATGCATTTAACCATGTACTACCTCAGTTAAAGACTCTCCCCCCAGATTTACTAATCCTCCATGCAGGACTAATATAGTCTTGCACGGAAGCGGCAGTTTAAGAGGAGGACGGCAGCTTGCCAGGCATATTAATGAAGGCGCACTGCCAGAACTCCTAATGCTACACAGAGCGTGGACGAGTGCAGGGATCATGTCTGAGAGCAGAGCTCTCACAATAAACATGCCCCTGCAAAGTAGAACAGAAGAATGTGTAAATAAATGAGCGAGACCACTGATGATGTCCGCATATCCCTACCAACAGTCCCCATGTGTACAACAGCAACAGTACATTTAAATAAAATGCAGAAACCTTTTCATTTATTGTTTGTAAAACCCTGAATACAGCTAACTGTAGGTGTGTGGGTTTGCCCGTTGCTTAGCTACGGTTAAAGCAGCTGAAAAGGCTGAAGAGGATAACAAGGAATATATATGTAAATGAAGCAGCACAGCACTAGTACAGTGGTTAGAGCATCCGCCTAATGAACAGGCACGCCCGGTTTGAGTCCCACTGCAGCACATATAATTTTTCATGTGAAATCAGTATTTACCACTAAGCTATGGCAGATACGCATAAAGCTGATGTATCACAAACATATCATTCAGCACAGTCATTCAATAGTATAGGAAATGTAGTTAATTAGGTATATGTATTTGTATGTGTATTTGTAAATAATGTAATATCTAAACACATGCAACATATCGATATATGTAGGCATATATATATATATATATATATATATATATATATATATATATATATATAAATATATATATATATATACATATATATATATGTATATATATATATATATATATATATATATATATATATATATATATATATATATATATATATATATATATATATATATATATATATATATATATATATGACTATATATATATATATACATGACTATATATACATGCAAATGCCTACATCTACACTCATATCCTTAGATATCTTTATATATGTAGCTATGTGTGTATATATATATATATATATATATATATATATATATATATATATATATATATACACAATGTCAGGCTGGAAATGCTAACATATCATGCAGTACAGTCTGGCTCCCATAGGAAATGTAAAATGTGGAAGCCATCAACAGCCCCAGGATAAAGTTGCACAGGCACATATATGCAGATACAATATAGTTTTATATATATATATATATATATATATATATATTTTTTTTTTGTACATATAGATATACGTGTGACTACACATACACATTCAGAGATATGTACATTACGGTACATATGTTGAAGGTGCATACAATATGGAACAGCCACTATGCCTACAGTTAACACCTGAACACATGGACACTGTATGGGCCACCTATACAAATGACAATTGTCACCTGCAACATATACCCACAAGATATCAAAGGGTATAACACCACACACAGGTGTGCATAAATGAATGTGGAAGCTTTATTTGTGTACTATGACAGTTGTATATGCCATGGCATATAGCTGTTTAGACACTGACATCCATATGAACAGTGTAATGCAACTGTGAAACAGTTAAACTAAGACAGTAGTCTGAAAAGGTTGACATATGTTGCTGTCCAGGTCGAGGCCTTCATGTAGTACATCACTAATGATGGATTGGGCCACAGCATACCAGACAATCAACAGTACGTAATGCAGATGTATAGGTCAGCAGCCTCTATCTACACTCTGTACACAATCCCTAGGGGGTACAGACTCCAGTTGACACAATGGGATGTATCTGTTACAAAACAAGGCATACCTGACACCATCACAATCACACTGACTAACAGAACATCCCGTATGGCAGGAGGCAGTAGGCCTGCATTTATCCAAGGTGGATTCTATTGTAAAGCAAATCCATTTACCTTAAGGCAGCGTATCCCAGATACCCACACATGTCGTAACAGCCTAAGTTAGTCATGGTGCACCCCCCTACACTCAATAATACTGGGCCATATACCACTGTTGCATACACTGCCTCTGGAGTGCATTACGGCCCACATGTATTGTGTAGGTGAAACCCACACATATATGGCCCCAACCCCCCAGTATGTGTAGGGGACACAACAGCAGTGGAGTGATGGCAGGAATGACAGCATGACATACACACAGCCCACTACATACAACCCCCTGACAGTATGTCATATGTGCATGGCCCGGTATGTAGGTGGAGGCCAGAGGCTGGAACACAGGCACATATGTGTATAACTCTTGTCATACAGTAAGCATGATATGTATATGTGTACATATCTATATGGATATATGTATACTTATATATACATGTATGTTCACCATATGTCCTGTACATGGAGTAGAGCCCTACCTCAGCCCCAATAGCCCAACCTCTTAGTGCAAGGGGATGTAACGTATGTAGTGCAGCTATATTTGTAGACTATTGCTACTGTAATCGGGATTGTCTTCACAGAAATAGTGTGTGTGGGAGGCCACATCTGCTGTTAACATGCATGCCATTGGCTATTTACAGACATCTTAAAGTCATCATAATACAGTACCACTGCTAGCACAGTGACACCCCTGTGGACTACAGCTGCGATGTGGCCAATATATGTGGACAGTCTGACACACTTGGGTCAGTGCAGAGGTATACACAGAACCCCTTCATGTAAGAGATGTGGACCAGGCCTGTCAATCTGGATGTTAACAGCTATGTAGATGGGTATGACACGTACATACTGGCATACATTTGCATTTGCCCCCATAGGTTATGCATTCATACACCCCTGTCTGTCCTGACACTTAATAACCGCTGGTACAGAGGTGCTATGGCCACATACTATCTACTAGTTACTGACATACATCTGAATAGCATCCCACTGCGTTGTCTGACATACATGACAGTTATGGTGGCTAGGCAGCAGTACATTTGGCAAGTATCTGGACATGACATCTCACTGGATAAGTACAGTAAGCTGCTAGGCATGTAACAAAGCACAGTGCAGGCTACAGGCAGACTGACAACACTGGGCTGCATCTCCTATGTGGGAATACACATGTACATGCACAGATAGCAGTCTCTACAGGCATGTCGCATCACAGAGTAACAGACACCTGTGTGAAAGTGCATAACCACAACCAATGTGAACACAGCCACAGCCACATATGGTAAGCTAGCGTACTATTACAGTATATGGACTATCTGATGTGCACCATTCTTATATGAGCCACTCACTCAACAACCCTACATATACTGGGCCACTACACAGTGTGGTCCAATGGTTGTCTGTGGTTTGGGACACGTGTGCATTCGCACCTACAAACGTAAGCTGATAGGGTGACATACAGTGGAGCAGTATGTAACATCAGATAGAACAGGACCAAGAACAATGACATCTACCACAGTCTGTGCACAGGCCAAGGTACATATGCACTATACACACATTGTCGACATTTACCAGACTTACACATACCTCAGTACTGTACACACAACCACAGAATGCCCAGGCTATGTCCTCAAATATAACCTCTACTATACATAACATGTGTAGCAGTCTGATATCTCACTGGCTTGTTATCACCTATGATGTCAATGAATATAGTGTACAGAACATATATACACCCCCTACTGCATGACATATGTTCAAAGGTTGACAGAGTGGTGGCTGGAGGCACAAACACAGGGCCAATACTGACATGTCGCTGTGATGACCTCATACATTTCCTGTCGTAACAGGGTGTGATGCAACATATGTCCTATGAGGGATATGACATCAGGACCTCTCCCGGCTGTCACCATCTACTGACTGCAATCCTCGCACTACCTTCTGCAGTTGAGAGATAGGTGCTCTGTGGGTAACACAAGGAACAAAAGGCACCACACACTGCCCAGTCTGCAGATGACCCTACAGATGGGGATTCCTCATGAACATAGCACCGACATGACAAGTATTAAAACATGTAGGACAGCCATATTCACACACATCCTGTTAAACCAATATTACCCCAACTGCAGTATAGCAGCACTTACAGTCTGTAGTCAGGACAGGCAAATCCCCTTCCTGTGTTGGCCTGTTTTCACATTGTATGTTGTCAGAGGTAAATCCCCAATCCATCTGTGAGGCTGTTTGCCAAATAACAGATCTAGTTCCTGTTCACAGTGAATGAAAAGGCCCAACACCAACATGATGTTCCTAGATATTGGAGTGTGTTTCCATGCAATTGGCTATGGGAATGTTACCAAAGCTGTTCCATATGCAATCAGTTAGAGAAGGGCTGTAATCTGTGCAGAGGCCATCAGCTGATCATGAGCATCACTGACACTACACATGCCGCTGCCTACTCAAAGCAGGTGTAAGTCTCCACATCCACCAGAGAGGGAGTGAGACAGGCAGACAGAGGCAAAGATAAGTCAGGGTGGGTTGGGAGAGTAAAACGTAGCATATGTGTGTCACACACCTACCAGTCCAGGGTATCGTACCCGTGACTGACTATGTACTGATATCGCATCTGTTATCCCCGTATGGTGGATATATTGAATTATGTGAGGGGCTCCATATAAGAATGTTAAAAAACACACTCACCATTGGGTCCAGTTGTTACACACTCACAACCACATCCACACAGGACACATATGACAAACATCAACACATTATGACACACGCACCTGTCATTAGAATCCCTACCTAACTAGTTATTACACTACAGCACTATGCCATTATAGAACGTGCCACAGAGATTAGTGGAGTATTCTTTCCCCACAGGTTTATTTCACAGTGAGTGACATCAGCATGACTGTCAAAGTAGGGCAAATGAATTGTAGTGAGTGTGACTAGCCAAACATGCATTGCTCTCTACACAGGCATAGGTACAGACACAAAAGCATCCACAACTCCCATGTGTAAGAATAGAACTCCTACCAGAGTTCTATATCCCACTACAGCATCACGCTGTTATAGCATGCACCACAGAGAGGTGTACTTCACAGTGATTGACATCAGCGGGACTGCCAGAGTAGGGCATTTTAATTTTATTGAGTGTGACTGACCTAAATTGCCCTAATTAGTCTGTATGCATTAACCGCTGTTCTGGCCAGAACAAAAATAATCTGCCTTTTCAGGTCATGAACCCAGGACCCTATACACTATAGTCACAGTAACTAACCACTAAGCCATCACAACAGTACATGGGACTGCAGTTCCACCAAAGTAATCCCACCATAGCCTAATCAAACTGAACATGTGAAAGGAATGTATATACGGTTGTCCGTAAAAGACCACTACAAGGCCAACATCATGCTACTCAAGGCAGAAGTGACAATGTTTGTGACACCCATGGAGACAGGAGCTGACAGTTCAACTGATGGATCCTGGACTAAGACACTGTAAGAGCACTGCCACTTGTGCATGATTCCTGACATTCCACATAGAACCACGACGCTCACCTCCCAAATAATCAAGACAGTCTGGTGGTCTCCTGCCATTTACAGAGTATACAACAGATGGTAGACACTGTCGAGGACAAAAGGGTAATCCAAGGATGCCAACAACTCCCTTACCAGCCCCAGTAAGACATAGAGATCCCTCATGGAGTCCTCCAAAACAGGTTATGTAACTATAATCGACACAGATTTCACAGAAATCACACAGCATTCTATGGTTATGTTCGAATTCAAACTGGCAATGCTCAGAAGTACTCTGAGCTGCAACAGAATGGCATTACATAGACTGCTCCCACGGAATGTGCCAATATCCTGACAAATTGATTTAGTGCCACATTCACTCCCTCTCACCCCCAAAAGTGCCCATGTCAATACGAAAAGGGTTCCATTGCCCATTAATCATGGCCACACAGGCAGGAAATGCACTACCCACAGCTAAGAATACAGCATTCATGAGACCAGATGACATCCTGGGCTGTGTACTACATGAACTACAAAATGGAATGGCAACTCACCTAACTGTCATGTGTAATCATAGCCACACATCAGGCCTGGTGCCTCCTGAGTTAGCTGCTGAATTGCTTAACCTGTGTAGGCATTGCTTAGCTCCGCGCAAACATGCTTACAACTGCTTTAAAGTGCCTTAATTACTGTGTATCCAATGGGCTGTGTTCTTCCCAGCAACAACAAAGACAGCTCTAGCAAGGCTCAACCCAAGGACCCTGCCCACCACAGACAAAGTGATTTCCCACTAAACCATGACAGATACACAGATTTGATGCTTTCAGAAACATATCATTCAGTCCAGTCATGCAACAGTACAGAGAATGTATACCAACATCTAGATGTATGTGTGTGTACCTATATTAATATCTAAACAGATACAACATATCTAGATATATACATACATATATATATATATATATATATATATATATATATATATATTGCTGTCTAAAACTATATGCATATCTGTCAATATATATGCACATATATACATGCATGTGCCTAAATCAACACATATATGTGTCTACACCTATATGTCTACCTATACACAAGCACATTACATATATGTACACAGATATATATATATCTATGTAGGTGTATAAGGACATGGTTATACATATATTAGCAGATATATTAAGCTATATAGGTATATATGGCCATACATCTGTAGATGGCAATGGCAGATTAACAAATACACATATGTCCACATGCACCGTTAATGGGGTTGAGAGGCCCCACACACTATATGTCTTGTACGAATAGGCATCCCCCCACAGCCAAACACGTGGCTGGCCTTGATGTCACATGTATGAGTATGGCTTTGCACCCCAGCCTCTCAACTAATTTACATCTGTTATCCCTGTATGGTTGACATTGTGATATATAGTAGGGCCACCATAAAAGGAATAAGCAAAACCCCCTCCACATTCCCTACCACTTCTACACAGGATCTCTGAGTTACAAATGCACACACACATGCACACACCTGTTAAGTCTGGCAGTTGAACCCCTACCTAACTAGTTTATTACACTATAGCACTATGCAGTTATAGTATGCGCTATGGACATTACTGAAATACTTCTTCCCCAAAGGTGCATTTCACATTGATTGACATCAGCAGGATTACCATAGAGGGCCATTTCAACTGTACTGCGAGTGAGTAGCCTAAAATGCATTGCTCCCTACTTAGACAGTGAGACACACACAAAACATCCACAACCGACATGTGTGGGTATTGAATCCCTGATCAAGGCCTATATCACACTTCAGCATGGAGCAGTTATAGGTCACACCACAGGGATTACTACAGACCTTGTTCCACAAAGTTGTATTTCACAATGAATGACGTCAGCGGGATTGCCAAAGTAGGGCATTTGAAATGTACTGTGAGTGAGTAGCCTATGATGTATTCCTCCATACACAGACATTGGAACACACACAAAACATCCAGAACTGTCATGGGTGGAGAAGGAACCCTACCACAGTTCTAAATCACACTACAGCAGTACGCAGTTACAGAACACGCTACAGAGATTACTGGGTTATGATTTCCCCAGAGGTGTATTCCTAGGTGAGTGACATCAGCAGCCTTGCCAAAGTTGAGTATATGTATTGTACAGAGTGTGAGTGGGCTAAAAAGCATTCGCTCTAGTCAGTCAGACACAAACCATTGCCAGGTTTGGGGTTAGAACACCTACCTAACTACTTTATCACACTACAGCAGTACGCAGTTACACACACACACACACACACACACAGTTGCCAGGTCTGGGGTTAGAACACCTACCTAACTACTTTATCACACTACAGCAGTATGCAGTTACAGGATGTGCTACAGAGATTACTGGGCTATGATTATCCCAGAAGTGTATTTCTAGGTGAGTGATATCAGCAGCCTTGCCAAAGTTATGTATATGAACTGTACGGAGTGTGAGTAGCCTACAAAGCATTTCTCTCTACACAGTCAGAGACCAAGAGACACGCACACAAACACACCCTCACACAGTTGCCATGTCTGGGGTTAAGACTACTACCTAAATAGTTTATCTGTACAGCAGTACACAGTTATGGGATGCACCATGGGGGTGACTGAGCTACAGCTCTCCCACAGGTGTATTTCACATTGGATGACCTCAGCAGGCTTGCCATGATACTGCTATGGGGAGGGCAGTGTGTGCATGGGCCATAACCCATTCATGTAGGGGTTGACATGCTGCATGTGGGCACACACGGGGTCATATGCCACAGGTACGTCTATACAGCTACTAGGTGACTACTTCCTTGTACAGTCATGTTGCACAGCTGGCACGTGCAACACACAGTCATGCTGACAGATACTGGTGGCTATTATCTGTATTGAGTGACACCTGCACCTCATGTGTTTGGGGCCCTTTGGCTGTGTGCTGGGTGGGACAGGCCCAGATGGCTCCTTGTCATGGTCACCCTCTTCAACACATCTATGTCCATCTACCTTTGGCTTATTATAGTGTGTTGTCCTTACATATATGTCCATATTCCTATCTACTGTGTGTGCAAGGCAGGAGTGGTGCATACTGACATGTGTCTGCAATACGAACTGCAACTGCCAGATATGTCTGGTCCACTGGTGTTTGCTAACATGGCCTTCATGTGTTTAAGTGAGTGAGCATGCCCAGTATGGACTTTCAGTATGTTGTTGACTGACATTGCCTTCATTCCTCTAAGTGTGTGAGCATGCCCAGTATGGCCATCTATATTGCATGTGTGGATCAAGTCCAGGTAGTTTGTACTGCGGTGCTGACCTTTGTGTTGTCCACCGACAGGTAGCATGCTGTGTCTGCAGGCTATACATCAGTCATTTGGCATTTACTGTTGCTACATTTCTGCATAGCGGGGGGGGGGGGCACCTGACTGTTTCTACATTTCTACACAGGGATGGGGAGCACACCTGACTGTTACTATAAGTGTACGTAGGATGGTGGGCTACACCTTACACTTTTACACATTTGCTAGGACTGTACACCATTTCAGTCTGTAGTCTTACCTATCGTGCTGGCTAGAGGCATACCAGTATACTACAGATCTTAGCTTTAACTACCTACATATTAGTTTCTGACTTCCTAGCCTTCAAACTTACATCCAACTGGCTGGCCTGTTGTAGTCTGTCTGTGTAGGACTGGGGTAGGGGTTACCCATGGGGCTCATTCAGAGGCCATAGCACAGCATTTGTTTTTGCTTGCCTACACCTATCCTGCTGGCTGTGACTGTTGTAGGGTATGTGCCCCCCCATCTGGCATGTGTGGGTCACTTACTTTGTGGGTGTCCCAGACTTGAGGGTGGTGCTGCAGGGCTGCCTATGTCAGATGCACATAGTACACTCCCTATACATGGTTGAGCACAGGTAGTGTCATCTTTTACTGTATGTGTGAGTTGGAGAGAGGTGTCATTCCCTGCGTCCCTACTGTGTCAGTGCATGTGCTATGCATTACCTCTTTGCCAAGGCCAGGGCTTACTGGGCACACCTCCTTCTGCCTACTGGGGCAGGCTCAGGTTGTTCCTTCTCTGAGTCACTCTGCACCTGTGCAGGCCTTGGCACTGGTGGGGGGCTGTGTGGCCCTGCCCCATGCTGTTCCTGTTGCAGCTGTTTCTACAGGATCATATTGTGTAGCATGGCACATACAAGGGCAATTTTGGGTACATGTGGTTGCTGAGTACTGCAAGGCTCCACCGGATGTATCCAGGCACCGGAACTATGACTTGAGCATCCCAAACACACACTCTATTATGATTCGTGTTTGTGAGTGTGCCTCATTATGGCATTCTTGTTCGGGTGTGTGTGCATTTTTGATGGGTGTCATCAGCCATAGCTCCGGTGTGTATCCAGCATCCCCCACTAGGTGACTGTGTGGGATGTCCCCATTGGCAAATGTCTGGTACAGCTGCGTCAGATGCCAGATGTGGGAATCATGGTAACTTCCAGGGCAGCCAGAACACACATTCATTATTATGCCCTGGGCATCACACACGACCTGGCAGTTGATGGAGGGGAAGCCCTTGCGGTTGATATAGACCCTATCCTGCTCACCTGGTGGTGCTTTAATGCATATGTGGGTGCAGTCTATTGCACCCACTACCTCAGGGTATTCTACTATTTGGTGGAAGAGACACATATTGCTGGCCAACACCTCACGGGTGATGGGGACATATACGTGCTCACCGACATGTGCTGACATGACAACCAGGAACTGGTGGAGTACCCTGGATGCTGATGCCTGTGATATCCCTATCATATCCCCAGTTGGCCTTTGGAAGGTACCTATAGCTAGTATTCTTAGGCTTACACATACCTTGGTATCCACTGGGATGGGTTCCCCTCTGTTAGCTCTGTGTGTGAGGCATGGCCGGCACAGCTCAACAATTTGCTGTAGGAGATCCCTGTCCACCCTATAGCACTCCACTATCTCCAGCTCATGTAGCCCTTAGTAGGTATCCTGGGTCTGTACACTCTTCTCCGTCTCCTCACTGTGGGTTGCTCAGCAGCATTCACATCCTCACCACCCTCCACCTCTTGCACATGCTGGTTTATGAAAGCGAAAGCAGCCCCTATCATTTTTTCTCTTGCTTTCGTTTTGTAAAATTTCCCCATCTGTATACACTGGTGGTACAGAGTTTTTGGGAAAAACAAGGAGGAAAGGTGTTTGCATAGTTTATAGTGGTGTGCTGGGCTGGTCTGCTGCCTGTGTAATTGGCTGATTTTGATACATTTCACTTGTCAGCTAAGCTAGTTCTCCTTGATTTCCTTCTTACTGCTGTTTTCCCTTCCAATTGCCCTCCTGTTTAAGCCTGTGTGCACGTCGCACAAACAAAGTGCTCATATGTGCACAGAGCTGCTATTTCCTAGTATAACTTTGTTTTCTTCCTGTAAAACCCAGTGCGCAGTGTGCACACCCGCTTACACTTTGTAAAGAGTGCTGGGCAGGTTTAGATACACCCCTAGCTTAGCTGTGCTAACCTAGGAGCAATCTCGGGCCACAGGTCTCCAATCCACTTACAGTATGCCTGACACCCCCCCCCCCCATGATGTCACCTATATCCTAGTCTTGCACCCAGCTATTTATACTCTTACACTCTTGGGACCTGTCTCACACCCTGGGAAAATCTGGGATTCACTAACCTTTCCATCATTTGCATAGGATTGCCTGATAATGCATAGTTACATGTCCCACACTAAGCCTCTCCCCTTAGCAACCACTACTCACTGGCCAGGTTGTCTTTTGCCTGCCATTGACTTGCATGAAAGAACACTGATTTTTGTTAGAATACTCATTTTCAGTTTATTTTATTATTTTCCCCCCGGTCCTGTTTGTGAGTCGCTGCCCTATACTTAACCTGGTGAGATCGCCAAAGATATAATTAAATGTTGTTTTTTTTTCTTTTACATTTTCTAATGCCAATGGCCTTCTACTTGGACATTGGCTTGCTTCCTCAATAATATACAGCCTTTATTTGGAGCTGTCATAGCTCCGTTTTGGAATTTGCAGACATGTACTCGGTTAGTAACCGAGTACATTTCTGCAGATTGCACTTGTCTTGCATGGACTATTGCAAGCTTCCTGGATTGCAATATCACCTCATTTGCATGGATTTCTGCAGCAGATGAGGTGATTTGCATACCAGGTCTTAGTCTGTGCAAGATTAGTGCTGGAGCTCTTGTGCACACCCCTGCCAGCTGTTCCCAGATCGCACGGCAGACATATTGCTTGCGTGAGCTACTGCCCTCATCTTGTACTCCATGCAGAATTTTGAGAATCCGGGGGTCTGCATAATCAGTTTCTATTTTAATCTTGCTTTCATGATATGCAAATGTTCACTGACTTTCAACCTTTAGCCCACTGTTCCTAAATATTTCCATGACAGTCTTGACATGTTGTCCCACATTTCTATGCATTTTCTTTAAATGACGATTACAATCTGCTAACCATATTAAAACATGTTTATTGTATATTTTATCATAAAATTGTTTTCTGTCATTTGAGCACATGAACATTAATCTGAAAATGGTCTCATTTTTTATTCATATCTAACACCAAATTTTGAACAGGTCTGCTTACAGTCATACCTAAAATCTTAATACTACTAATGCTTTAAACATATAAACGTCATCACCCTTTACTTTTTCTTTTTCTCACCCCACTGCCTTTTGTTTCAAGCCCTTGGACCTGATACTGATTGCCCACAACATTATTTGAGTGATCCTTAATTATAGTTTGATTAACACTAACAATATGCTTCCTCACTGTTTCTGTTATATGTTTTTTTTATTAGTTCATCTAAATGTTTGTTTTTCTGTCTTTTTTCACATTCACTAACTTCTTTATTCAATGTGTCATCATTACTTCCATATTTAATGCAGTTCATTGCTGCAATTTGCACGTTGCACTTGAATGCCCACATTTCCAACACTTTTCACATCTATGCTTGCTGCATTCATTAATTAAGTATTACCCCAAAGGAAAAAAAGCATACTTTTGGCTGAACCACATATCTTAACAAGCTTATCTTGTGATCAGAGCATTTTACTTCAACCATCATTTCATAACACTGACAAACCTAGTCAAGCCAGTGCTTTCACTGTGTGATACCTTAAACCTCCTGTAATAGAGGTCCATGGGGAATATGCAAATGATCCATAAGGACAAGTGCTTCAGTTATATGACTTATGAATGTCCATGACTTTTTATTTATTACTTTTTAAGTCTTTATAGACAGATTCAGGCCAACAAAGCCAAACTTGACTAGTTACAGACATGCACGTTTCGGCCTTTTTATGATCTTGTAAACATGCATGTCCACATGTAGTGGTGTTTGGCTTTGTTGGCCTGAATATGCCTCTCAACTGTGCAGATTTTTGCAGAATGTCCAATTTTTGCCTCATATTTTTAGTCAATTTTTCATAAAATTATGGTTTTCTGGCACATTAGTGGCAAATCATTAAAAATTGAAGTTAGAAAATAATGACAGATATTTGAGTTTCAGACTTCATACTTGTCAGAAAATTCATGCTAATGCAAAATATGTTATTCAAACAACTTTCTAAGTTTGTAATAGCAGTATTTAAAAATAGTCCCTATTTTTTGTCGTTTGTCCCATTTTTATTTATGGCTTTGTCCAGATTCCTTGTGAAAGGTATGGGCCTGAATCTGGTATGGTGATTCAATCACAAGACAGATAACCATCTTAAGATCCTTTATAAAACTATGTAAAAATATAGCACTATTTAAATGACAGAGTTTGAAATTTTTAACTTGTAAATCTACCCAAGCTCCCCATCCCTAGCCCATATTTCATATGGGTCAGTAGTATTTTTTATCTCATATACTTACCACAGTGTTCTTCAATAAAATATTTTATGTCTATAAAATCAAAAATATTGGTCTCAAATTGCAAAACAGTTATTCTTTGCTTGTAGACTTCAGTCATGAATCATATAGCCTTTCCATGGACTATCTTGCCTTTTCTGATCAAAAATGTTACATTCTCAAAGTTCTTCATCTTCTATGTGCATAATGGATCGTATTTGCTCAACAGTAAAATTCACTGGATGTACCAGTTTGTCCCAGATCTCATGTCTCTTAAAGTTATGCTCATCTTTTGATACAATTTCTACAGTAGGATGCTTTCTTTGCAGATAAGCCTGTTGCTGTTTCCTTATCTCATTGTCCTCCAATTTATACTCATAGCAGCTATCCATGAACATTCTAGTAAAATTTTCTCTTACATCTTGTTAATTAGTATTCTCTGAGCTTGCTACAACATCATTTTGCAAACTCTGCTCTTCAGAAACAGTCTGGGACATATCTGACTCATGAACCTACACAGTTTTGTCTGTATAGAGCCAGCCACTTTCATTTTCTGCTAATTGCTATAACAGAAGAATTTATCTCCAGTCTGAAGTAGTACTTGAGTCCTTATCACTCCCATCAAACATTTCAAGTAGAACACCATCTTGAAGATCATCATCTTTATCTTTTGCACTGTTTCCTTTCAACTCAATCAGCAAAGCAGTGCTCCTTCCTTTTCTCTTTATGTTACTGGCTTCCAGTCTCCTAACTAGAATGCTAGCATGCAGAAATTAGAAACATTTTGATCAGTTATGTAAATACCACCAATAGTCATGCCTAGTGAGACCCATATATATATATATGTGGGAGGAAAATCAAGCGGCTGCCTCAAAGATGTCTTGTGCTGAGATATTGTTGAAGAAAGCAGCCATGATAGCAGCTGTCCCAGAAGAGTATGCCTTGACATTGCTATCCAAGGATTTTCATGGAGGTCATAACAAGAAGAAATACAATTAGCCAAAAGTTTGGAGAGGATACACATTGTCAAGGTAGAACCAAGGACAGCATTATGACCTCTGTTTCTTAGCTATGTGCAGTTCAGTCTTGACTTCTAGTCACTACCTGAGTGAGTTTTGTCCAGTTTCTTCTCACTTTGCAAATATGTATATATATATATATATATATATATATATATATATATATATATATATATATATATATATACACCTCGTCCTTTTGGTCTAGGTCATTGCTGAAAAAGGTCCACGGAACAGCTCACATACCTGACTAATGATAAATAAATAAATAAATAAATACTAATATTATGGCTATTCAATATTTTTTTGGCTGGATTACTATGATACTGCTTTTCAATATATTGGCAGATGTCTCAGTCGATACATTTGATGTTTTATGCAGTGATAAGCACTAGCACATTTGCAGACTGAATGCTTTTAATAATTTAGTATCATTATACACACCTGTACTTATGTCTGTGTGTTGCCTGATGGACAAACATGTCTGGAATGCTTAAAAACTTCACAGTTATTAAGGATAGGACTTTTTTTGTAATGCAATACATAGACATGCAAGGATTTGTTCATAGTATTCATGATTTGATGTTCTTTCATATATAACAGTGACATTGCTATGCATTTTTCTGAAGGTTGCATTTTTTATGGATGGCAATTTATATCTGTGCAGTGCAGAGCAGGGTATGACAGTCTGATAATGTACTCCCTAACAGAATATATGGTATGAATATGCTGCAAGGTAGACAAATATGCATAGAAGACATGATTAATCTTAAAGTGTGCGCATAATGCTGGTAGCTTGCACACTGTATTATATGTGTTGTATGCCTTGCATGCAATGCACACCAGGCTTAATGTGTGCCTCTGTGCACAGTAACCTCCATCACTGATCCAGAAATGATATGTCATCATCTTTCATTCTCCATATCCTGTGGTGCTAAAACTTAATGGAGAATACATTCCAAAACATAATTTTGTTGGTTTGTTATAGGAACAATTTGCTTATCCCATGGTGGCTGAAATCCTTCTAACATTATTTTTGTTGTACAGTTCCTTCCACCCCTTCTAGGACTTCACATGCTCTGCAATGTTCTATAGCAATATGTGATCATGCATACACTTGTTAAATATGTTTGGAAAATAAAGCATTCTTGGCTGGACTCTCATGCCTGAATTTTGTTTAGTTTCAGAAGTTTGATTCTGTCATTACCTTGGATGACATACCTGGAAAGGGATCATAACAACTTTCTACCATGGGGTGGATGAACCAGAATTAAACACTCATTTTAACTCTCCACACTTGAATCTTTCAGTGCCCATAACATTAATCGAACTCAGGTTGGCTAAGGTGCAGCCAGGGTTCCATACTTCTGTGTCACAGAACTTTTGGTGGGGCAGCCATGAACTCAGATACACTGTGGTAGTGGTGAATCACATATGAAGAAGCACAAGGTAAAAGGAGCCATAGATATCAAGTGGACACACATGCACGTGCACACACACACACACACACACACACACACACACACACACACACACACACACACACACACACACACA
>NC_056730.1:659970590-659994612 GCF_019279795.1 Protopterus annectens
ATGACATGATGGCACCGAGGAGGCTGGATATCCTGTGTATCCAAGAGACAAGATGTAAGGGCAGTGCAGAAAAGCTACTTGGCTTGTGATCCAGAATTCACTACTCAGGAGGAGGACAGGCTAGAATTGGTGTTGGAATTGTGGTGAGAGAGAGGTTTCAAAAAGCAGTGAAGGATGTCATCAGAATTAGTGACAGAGTCATTACAATCAGACTCCAGCCTTTTGATACATCAGTATATATGATCTCAGACTATGCCCAGCAGGATGATTGTGATAGTGAGGAAAATAATGCATTCAGACAGCAGATTCAAGACCTACTAGATAAAGCAAAGTATCACAAATTGTTGTTGATAATGAGTGATCTGAATGCACATATTGGGACAGAAAAAACAGGATAATAGGACTGCCTGGGTCAGCATGAGTGGAGCAACAGGAATAAAGAAAGCAATCCCATTCTAGATTTCTGTTTGGCAAATGGCTTGATAGTAGCCAACACATGGTTCAGAAAGATAGACAGTCACAGGATCACATACAGGAGTGGCCAACATGCACCTCAGGTAAACCTCCTCCTACTAAGGAAAGGGCATGAGGGTAGAATCAGTGATTGCAAGGTCATCCCCAGTGAAATACTCAGCCCATATCATAAACTACTGTTTGCCAAAATCAGCTGCAAGCAGTGGTCAGAGAAGGCTCTAATGTCAACAGAGACCAGGATGAAGACCTAGAAGTTGACTGGAGAGAAAACACAGTTCAAGGAATTACTCAGGGCTCTAGCACCCTCAAAACAGGAGGAAATAGGCGGCGCTAAAGAAGAATGGCAATGCCACAAAACAGCATGTATGAGGACTACAGAACAGATATGTGGCTGAGCCAGGTATGGAAGTAAAGTACATAAGGAAAGCTGGTGGCGGAATTCAGAAGTCCAGGACATCATCAAAAGAAAGAAGGAGTGCAGGAAAAAGTGAGAGATAGAAAAGATGGACTAGACTAGAAAAGAATACTGGTTGGCTAACAAAGAGGCTAAGAATGGAATTGCAGCAGCAAAGAACAGGGCATCAGAGGCACTGTACCAGCTTCTGGAAAATGACTCAGTAGGTGGCACAAAGAAACTCTGTCAGGATGCAAGGCAAAGAAAGAAAGACAGAGAAAATAGTCGGGCATCCTTCATAAGGGATGCCAACAACAACCTGCTCACCAGTCCACAGGACATCAAAGGCATTTGGAAGGAATACTTCCAGCAGTTTCTCAATGAAGAAAACCCGACCGAAGTTGTACCGTCCCAGAGACAGCCTATGATGAGAGAAGAAGAGGAGTCCACTATAGAAGAAATAAGAACAGCACTGAGGAAAATGAAGTTAGGGGAAAGCAGCAGGCTCAGATGAGGTCACTGCAAATATGATAAAGATGCTGGTTGAAACAGGAGAAATGGATCCTGAGGGTACTCATAGCAGTGTAGAGAGAAAGGCATATCCCAGATGACTGGAGAAGAAACATACTTGTGCCAGTGTACAGGATAAAAAGGGGACATCCACAACTGTAAGCAGTACAGATGTATCAAATTCCTGTCACATTGCATGAAAATTCTCGAGAGGGTGATTGTTAAACAGATACACAGAGTAGTAGAAAGCAAGACAGGGGAGATGAGCAGTTCAGATTTGGATCAAGATGCAGGACAACTGACCCAATGTTTGTAGTGAGACAGAGAGTTGAGAAGAAACTAAAGAAAAGGAAAGAGTCCAATTTGGTATTCCCAGACTAGGAGGAAGCATATGACATGGTCCCAAGAAAGCTGATTTGGGCAGCTCTGTGGTGGTTTGAGGTTCCAAAAACATTGGTAGAAGTCGTGCAGGCTAAGTTTAAGGACCCCATGACTCAAGTATGATCAGTGTTTGATCTCATAGAAGGGTTCCCCATGGGAGTGGGTGTGCATCAGGGTTCATTTCCGAGCCCAATGCTGCTCATACTGGTGATGGATTAGATTAGCAAACAGGTCAGAGTGGACAGAGCAACAAAGTTGCTGTATGCAGATGATGTAGCATTACAGGCAGACTCTGAACAAGAACTTCAGCAAAGGATAGGGGAATGGAATACAAAACTGAAGGCACATGTGATGAAACTGAGTACAGATGAGGCATTGTTAATGGCAGCAAATTGGGGAAATCAGAAGAAGCTGAGAACTGAGATAGAAGGAAGATAGTGGAACAGATTAATAGCTTCATGTATCTGCTAGGGATGGTTGAGGAGAAGGGAAATCTGAAAGAAGAGGTCAAAGCTAGAATTAGAAGTGATATAGCCAACTTGCATAGAGTGTCAGGTGTAGTGTATGACAGAAGAATGTCAAAGAAGCTGAAAAGTAAGGTGTATAAGACAGTGGTGCAACTAGTACTACTGTATGGTACAAAAACCTGGGCAGTAAAGGAAGAGCATATGAGAAACTAGAGGTGATGGAAATGAAGTGCCTGAGATGGGTGGTAGGATGCACACTGTGGGACAGATGAAGAAATGAGCAGATAAGAGCAGAAGCCAATGTTTCTCCAATTGCAGAAAAGATCATCGAAAACAGATTATGGTGGTTTGGGCACATATGCAGAAAAGCAAAAGACAGTCTGGTGAAGAAGATTTGGGATAGACAGGAAGAAGTCAAGAGCACATGAGGGCATTCAACAAAGAGATGGATGGATTTTGTGAGCGAATATACGTGACAGTCAGGCATGAGTGTCAAAGACGGCAGGATTGTGGCATTTAATCAAGAGAGATAGTAACAGCTAACATGATGCCCTAGCCTATGTAGAAAATGGGAAAAAGGGGGTTGATGATGATGATGATAATGATGGGCCATGCTCATGCACATTGCTACCCTTGTAGATACTGTCATGTGTCTGTGCTTAGCATTTCATGGCCTGAAACTGTGGTGGTGGTGCTGCGGTAGCGTTGTCGCCTCACAGATAGACGTCCTGTTCGATTCTCAGCTAGAGCATCTTCTGTGTGGAGACATGCATGAATGGGCGTACCTTTGTTGAAGGTTGTGCATCAGGGCTGGCAACTCGGCATGTAAAAATCTACTGCCAATCATTAGCAGACCGGAGTTCTGCTGTGGCAACCCCTAACCGGGAAAAGCCGAAAGACACAACAACAACAACAACAAAAATGTCACTGACATTGTAGACTGGTTTCTGTGCAGTTAGAAATAGCATGCAGGACATCATAGACATGTGTCAGTCTCATCCTCAAGCTCATGGAAGTTATGGAGTACCTATCCCAGTGGATACAAGCTATGTGTAGTTTTGCATATACTAGCTACAGGGACCTTTCTGCAACCAGAGGGAATACAGTGGGGATCTCAGGCTTCCTCCTTGAAAGTACTCTACCATTTTCATAAAACTATGCTTCAGCATGTGGGGAAGCATATGTGGTCGCCATATACATCATAGGACAGAGCAAGCAGTATGTAGGAATGCTATGAAATAGCCCATTTACCTGAAGTAGTGGTGGCCATAAAGTGTAATCCCACTGAATTAAATGGCCCACCTGCAATTTCTATTATTGCAAGTGAGACACACATCTTACTGGTTCACTTATCCCCCCAAGCATGTACTTATTTTAGTTACACTTTGGACACAGCAAAAGCTTTTAACAATATGTGATCAGTTGCCTGGCAGTATTTTCTCTGGTAGTGGATGTCTCATTGCTCTTTCCACAAAAAGAATAATGTCATGATGCAGTCAGAACACAAGCCACTAGATGCAGCTGATCATAGTTCCAGTCAAGGTAATGGATACATTTGTGGGCATGTTTTATGCAGGAATTACATAAAATTAATACTACTCTGTTGGACTACATTCTGAGGTGCAATGAGAAAATCAAAAATATTGAGACAGAGGTTATCAATCACTCTGACCAGCTGCTAATGAATGATCAGGAACTAAAGGACTTGCAGCAATCATTACAGCACACTAAGACAAAAGTGAAGATGTCCTTCTATTCTCATGTTGCAGTATTCTTCACCTTAGGGAGTTGCTGGCTGCAGCACTGGACATCTGGCCAGTATTCCAAAGTCTTGAAAGCAGGGGTATGTGCAACGTTGCATGTAAGAGCTGTAAACTGATGCTGGGTATACAGGCTAGATGTCCGGTGCTGCAGGCAGTAACTCCCTAAGGTGAAGAATCCTGAAACATGGAAGAGAAGGACATCTATGGTTATGGTAAGTTCTTACACAACTATTCTTTACTTAAGAAGAGGCATTTAGACTTTCATGATAGGAGTATCCAGAAGAATTTAAGAATATGAGGATCCTGGAGAAAGGTGAGGACCAAAGTTGCTTACCTTACATCTGGACCAAGTTGGTAGAATGCTCACACTGCAAAAAGTGAAATCTATGTAAGGTTAAATACTGTATCTTAAATCAAGGAAATAATGCTTGTTGTTTTGCTTGACAAGATTTTTCTTAGTTTATATGTAAGAGAATTTTGCTTTTTTCAAGCCACTTTGTCTTTAATTATCTTAATAAGATTATTTAACTCATTACTGAGATTATATTACTTATTCTAAGTAAATAAATGCTTAAATCTAGAACTATAAGATTTATAATAATGCCCAAGCATGCATAATTGGTTTGTTGCAGTCAGAATTTATTTCAAGTATCTTTTTCCTTCACCTCTTCATTAATTTATTGCAAACATTCAAATAACAAAACATATCAATTAAGAACAGGTTTATCTGTTCAGTCAGCCTTTACTGATGTAAGATATTTAAAAAATAAAGTTTGACATTCATCTGGTCATAAACACAAGCAGAAATAATGCAGCATTTTATAGGCACCTTTCAAGCCACTCAATGATCACGTTAGAAATATACATGTCTACTTAAAGTAAAACATTTGTTGAAAAGTCATTAAACAGCACAGATACGCAAATAATATAATCTCCACAAATATATAACAATGCAGTTTGTGATAGTAAGGGATACAACCACTTGTGATTCCGATGAAATGAAGAACATGCAGCTTGGACAGTGACATCACCAGAACATGCAAACAAAGCATTTCAACCATTTGTAACTAAATTTCTCAAATTTTACTTGGGCATAGCAACTTTGCATACTGTTTTCTTGTTCAAAATATCCTTAGGGCAGCACAGTACTAGTGGGGTTATCACTCATGCTTTGACTGCTGAGGTTCTGTGTTCAAATCCCATGTGGGTGGAGTTTCAATGTTCTCCCCGTG
Organism: Protopterus annectens; assembly: GCF_019279795.1. NCBI lineage: Eukaryota > Metazoa > Chordata > Ceratodontiformes > Protopteridae > Protopterus > Protopterus annectens. Next base: position 659,975,812 of record NC_056730.1, read on the forward strand.
TTCGCATGGGTTTATTCTGGGTACTCTGGTTTCCTGCAACAGTCCAAAGACATGGAAGTTAGGTAAACTGGTGATGTGAAATTGACCATGTGCATCATGTGCAAGTAAGTGTTGTAGTCTGTGCCCTGCATTGAGTTGGTGCCTTGTTCAGGGCCCTATGCCCTCTGGAGATGGGCTCCAGATCACTGTGACCCCAAAATGGGAAAAAAACATTTTTTATAATGTGTGTGTGTGTGTGTGTGTGTGTGTGTGTGTGTGTGTGTGTGTGTGTGTGTGTGTGTGAAATATCCTCAGTAGCAGTCAGTGCAAGAGTTGAGGGACTTTATATCTGGGAGCACACTATGAGTCATTTGAACTGCTGTACAATTCTATTACATCCCCAAGACAGTATTTGATGCATACAAAGGTTTGGCTGGTGTAAATTGTGTAATAAGAGGAAAAATTAACCAGCTTTTCAGCATCTCCAAACTCAGTGGCCTGTGCAAGGTGTGTGGCCTCCAAGTGATAAGCCATGATATTTCTGTCAAAGCAAATAGTTTGAAATGGTTGATATTCCAAAAAATAAAACCTAGAATCAACAAGAAATATGTTTGTGACTGTGACACTGCCAGCCCAGCTATCTGGAATTTTGTAAATAATTATATGTCATTTGTGAATATTGATATGATTGATACAGAACTGTATGTTATGTACTGAGTTTCAAGAATGTAACCACAGCATGCCCTGCTGGAACATAGAAGATTAACTTACAAAACGTCAAGAAAATAAGTTGAAATTAAGTGCTTTTCGATGTGCTATAAAAGTTAGTTTCATTGCAGCAAGCAGACACAATGTCTAGATCTAGAACATTTTCTGTTGTCTGGAAAGAAAAGTAATTACTAGGTATAAAATGTAAAGTGTTTGATTGCTTTATGACTTCCTAGCAGCTACACAGTTCTGGGCAAACATCTGAGAGATATGTATTTCTCCCACAGAGATGTTAAAATTCTATTAGTTTCTGTTTTAGCCTGGGAACTGAAGTCAGGTGACAAAAAGTGATGTCATCCAAGCTAACTCAGCAGTTAATATTTGATATTGATTTAAGAACTCTCACAGAGAGAGACTTTGCATTTTGTATCTTGTATTAGACCTAGAAACATCCACTCAGCACCTCACCTCTGCCTGCATGTTGTCTGCAAGTAAGACTTAGAGCATAGTATCTCTCTTAGATATAGAGACAAATATAGTAAATATTAGTTTATATGTTTCCTGTATTTATTTGAGACTGTCCTGCAATGTTGTGTTAAAATATTTCCTGCGATTTTGAACTCTGAAGTAGCTGCATTTCTTTTCTGAGTATTGTCTTGTTTTTTTATTATTTATTATTAAATATATATTTGTGGTTGATATTTGTGAGACATATTTAAGCTCTTAAAGTACTTGCATATGCATTTGGTGACACTGTACAGGCCACTCCTAAATAGCCTTGCAAGTCTTGGTCAAAACTACCATTTGGATTAGCAGTAACATTACACAGTAGGATTGGGCACCCTTTGTAAAGGCCTTATAGTAACTAATAAGTAAGGGTGGCTGGTGGCAGTTTGTATTACCTTATAGTCTGGGCAGAAGGGGGGCATAGCTAGTAAATCTGTGCCAGCCTTTCCCAGGTGTGTGTTTGTATAGCAATGAAATCTCAAAGTGTGTGTGTGTCAGCTACTTGGACCAGGACACGAAGCACTGGTTGGACAGAGAGGTTGCTGGAGGTCTTAGCTTGGCCACTCAGCTGAGATCTTAAGCCTATAGCTGTGTCAGTGAGAAGTCTTGTTGGAGATCTGGAGAAAGAGGCAGAACCCAGGCCCAGACTGACTGTGATCTCTGTGTGCTCTTAAGGGAAATTATACTTTACTGTGTTTGTGTACTTGTAATCCTCCCATTGTGTACATTCCTCACTGTTGTCAGTGGTGAGGATTGAGGCTTCTTGATTACTGGGCCAATGCAGGGTCATCACAGTGATAAGTCCAAATTCTGGCATATTACCATTCTGTACTTTGGCAAAGATCATGGACTTCTGAGTTATATATTTATTATGGGTCTATATCACATAGTCGAAGTTACATAACTTTGAACACCTAATGGTTGAACCATTATGTTCGAAGGTACGTAACTTCGACTGCCTAAAAAAAAAACCTACAATGGACAACAAAATAAACTGTTGTAAGCAGGGGGGCAAGCCTCCCTGCATCCCCCACACCCCCTGCTACTTCAATATACCAAGATCGCACCACATTGAACAGAATGGAAACCTCCACCTATGGAGATTTCCATTCACACGCTCAAACTTTTACAAATTCAAATGTATGGTCTCGACCATATGTGGTTCGAACTTGTAAAAGTTTGATGACGTGATAGGAACCCATTTATTATCACTTATGACAAGCCACTTGATTGTTACAGCATGGTTTCTCATTTAAACCAAAGAAGTCCCTTAGTTTTCCATGTAAATAATGTAGACCTTTCACCTCAGATACAGGTCCCATCTCCCTTTCACATGAAAAAATGGGGTGCATTGAGCAGCCAAAATTTTGACAGCTTTCATATATTTGGTTGTGTTTCATCAAAGACTTGCAAAAATTTTTGAAATTGAGTTTGGAGTCCCATTGTTTAAAGAAACAATGTTTAGACTTGAACTGCATACACATATGTCTGACCATTGGGTCTAATAATTTTATTTGTGATGGCAAATGTTTCATATAATGTTGTTTAGGTGTAATGGTACAGTTGGAAAATGCTCCTTTCAGTGATTTAAATGATTTTCAATGAGAAACTTCATCCTAGACACAGTTGCAATGGTAACAACAGGTGCAAATACTATTTGTACAATTTCTATTAGGTCAATTATCAGTTGGATATATTCACTGAATTTTAAATTCTCCAAAAGAAGTGGCAATATCCTTAGCAACAAAAGCATTTGCCCTGATGACTGCTTTAGTTTGCCATCAGTTGAGCACAATGTACTAAATGAAATTGGGGATGGATGATCTCTAAGATCTACAGGAAAATAAGGAAACCAAGAACAGCAGAATTCAGAGTCTAGATCAATCTGTCATGACTGTACAAGATGATTCAAAACACATTTGATTTCCAGTGGGGCAACACCCTCCAGAAATATATGCATAATGTCTTGTGGAGTTTGTCGTATGATATCAAAGGCTGGGAATTCAGCTAACTTGCTCCTTCTATTGATCTCATCTGTTGTTTTCATGCTGTTGTGAAGTAAGTCTGTCTTTATCTTTTCTATTTCATCACACTGTCTGACATGTTTCTATAATGTCCTTTTAGTATATGCATCCTCACTGAAGTGCAACTGCATGTCCTCAACAGAACATTCACAATGTCTGCACTTACTGTAAGGCAAAGACCACACCCTCTATGAACCTGCCATATATTTTCTTCCCTCTGTTAGCAGTTTGGATTTTAACCCCATTGTACAATGCATCCATGTCTTCCTTGATTATATTCAGTATTACATCTACACTAGATTGATGGTGGTCTGCTGATCTAACCATGGCAAGTAATCTGATAGCAACCAGTTTAGACCTGTATTTTGCGTCTATATTTCCTAGGGTGCAGTAAACCATGAACAACTTGTTTTAGCTGCAGATGATTTTAATGGGTTACAGAGCTGTATTTCATCTGTATAAAGTATAATCTGGAATGCATTTGGTGTCTCAGAAAATAAGGAATGTGATTTTAGAATATTTCCATCAACAATATCATGAAAAAAATCCTTCTCTGCACCTCTGAGGTCCAATTTCAGTCATATACATAATCATTGGGTGTGATAAGAACTGTTATAGACTCTTGATTAATGGTACATAATGAAAAGATCTGTCTTTGATGAATAAGTCTCCACATTTCTTCTTGCATATAGTTCAAGTAATTGGAATTTCCTTTGTATCCAAATAGCTAAACTTCTTCTTAATGACACTGTCCTATCAAAATGTTGTTGCAATACCAGCAAACAGATCAGTAAAATTGTCAAAAATATCCATTACATCTTTTTCAAGTTGATTTGTTGTGCTTGCTGCATGCTTCTTTAGCACTCTCTCCACCTGCTTCCTTAGGTTGTCCAATAGTGATGATTGGTACTGTTGGACCCCAGCAACAATATCATTCATTCCTTTCTGAAAATGAGAGAGAAAGGTGGATGATGTAATTGATCATGGATACAATTAGTGAGTTATTTAATATCACAGACTCCCCTTTGCACCCCCAGTTTGTACATCTTCCAATTCCTGACATCACATCTACTCGTTCTCACCTGAGCTGAGGAGGTGAAGAATATATGCAAGATGGGATGAAGAGGTGCTTATAAAAATCTTTTTATTTTAGTATTGCCAATGTCACCATGAGAAGTTTCATTTTATGGCCACAAAACAAAACAAAACATGAAACTCTGACCTGTATCCAGTTGCCCAGTTTAATTAAATAACTGAGTTTTTGTATGATGCATGAACTGTTTTATTCCCTGTAGGTAATAAAATCTCTTAAAATTGTGATGAAACTGAGCTACTTACTTCTTGCCACATTACTTGGCTTTTCTCTGATTGCTGTTCACTTGGTCTGGTGTCTTCAATTAGGTTTTCAGTGTGCCTTCTGCTTATGTGATAATAAAATGAATTGTATACTGTATATTCTTCAGCGCATTCATCAATACTGCATATCAACCAAAAAATCAGGTGTGTGGCTGTGCAGTCTATTAATATGGCTCAATAAAAGTTTCAATGACGTACTTTTAAACACACAGCAGATAACGCACTGCCAAAGCATCTTGTTGCTAAAAAGCAAATGAATGCATCAAATCTTTCTATTTTCAATCTTTCTATCTGCCGATGTAAAAATGTTGTTTCAGTATTTGCTATGAGTTCATCACATCATCTGGCCACATTGGGAAGGCCTAGGAATATTTTTTAATATATGCTGTATAATGATGTTTATGTACAAAACCTGATGAAGTGAGATGCATTTCATAATTTATATCTTAGTTTTAAATAACACCTCCATTGTCAGTTGAATTATTTCTTAGCATTTATGACACTTAAATCACCTGTCTTTTTGAAATGGTACCTACACATGAACAAAGCACATTTCCTGTGTCACCATTCAGTTGCAATCAGCCATTGTCACTCCTCCAAAATAGAGAACAACTCAATGAATTACTATGGAATGGATGCATATCCAGGCATGGATAACAATATCACAACTGTAGTATTAGAAGGTAATGCCAATATTTCTTAGTTTCATTTCAATTAGGATGATGGCAGCCCATCTGCAGTTTTCTCTGCCAATGGAGTGTGCGTGCATGTGTGTGTGTAAAATGCCCCAAGTGGGATAACTGATGGTTAGTATTACTCTGGCTCAAACCCTGTACTTTGGCCCAAGAAGCAAGTGACTGATTCTCTACCCCTCCCACCACTTGCGTTTCAAGGACTTGAGTCCAAAGCTCTCAACTGTTCAGATCTTTGGGCTGTTCCTCCTGAAATTTCTACTTTTTTCTGGCAAATCAGTGAGGACTGAATTCACTAGATAATGACAGACATTTAATTTTCAGTCTTCCTAACTTTCAGGAAATGCATGGTAACAAAAGACATTTATTCTAACAGCTTTCTAAAATTATACAAGTAATATTTCAAATGTGTCCCTGGTTCTGGGCCTTTGTCCCCCCCCCCCCATAAATGTTGGCTTTTTCCAGATGTCTTGTGTTACAAAGTTGAGAAATATGGCTGAGTGTCAAGTGCATTTTACAAGAAAATGAATGTCAAGTGCAGTTTACAAGGAGCTGAGAGCTTCAGGAGAAGAGAAGTTTAGTGCTGCTAATATGTTAAGTCTGTTTACAATGTGCAACTGTTGTTTAGCAAATTATATCACTACTATTCTGCTAAAGTATTTTAAAGCATTAGTAACACAGCAGGGGGTATACTTGCCTTTTAATGCAGAAGGCTGTGGGTTCTATGCAGGGTTCCCAGACATCCCTATTTGAGTGGGACTGCCCCGGGATCAGCAGCCCAATCCCGAGTCATGCTCTGCTCGTTAAAATCCCAGTGAAACAGCCTTCACTTTGTTTTTTTTTTTGATTGGCCCATATGCCAGTATATGAGCCAATCAAAAAAATTGCAAAATGGAGCTACTTCTGTTTAATGCAGAACTGCCTGCCTGCAGTTCCGCATTAATCAGAAGTGGCTGTGTTTTGTGATTTTTTTTGATTGGCTCGTATACCGGCATATGGGCCAATCAAAAATTGGCAAACATGGATGTACTTGTGTGACCTTTTTTTACTTAGTGTGAAAGACCTTTTTTTTTGTCTCTATCTAGCCCATTGGAAATCTACACCTACGCCAAGCTCAGTGCTTTAAATCTCCAGCCTGCAGCACACCGAAATAAAATTGTTAAAGTCTATAAACCACCCAACATGAATTTCAAGTAACACCTACGCCATGCTCAGTGCTTCAAATCTCTGGTTTGTAGCACACCGAAATAAAGTTGTAAAATCTACAAATCACCCAACATGAATTTCAAGTAATACCTACACCAAGCTCAGTGCTTCAAATCTCTGGTTTGTAGCACACCGAAATAAAGTTGTAAAATCTACAAATCACCCAACATGAATTTCAAGTAATACCTACACTAAGCTCAGTGCTTTAAATCTCTGGTTTGCAGCACACCGAAATAAAGTTGTAAAATCTACAAATCACCCAGTGTGAATTTCAAGTAACACCTACACCAAGCTCAGTGCTTTAAATATCCAGTCGGCAGCACACTGAAATAAAGTAAATGTCTGAAATTCATTTTTTCATTCTCCTGTAACCTATATGTTCTTTGTAAGGCTGTCTACATACCACTGGGCACCACCTTTACTGTCACCCTTCTTGTTCCTCTATATTTCTCTGCAAATTGTCCCCCCCCTTAAATTTCATTCCTTCCTTCCTTTTTACCCCATCTCACTGCTTTATGTTAACTCTGTAATATCTAATAAACCCTAACTTATACTACAGCTCAGTACCTTGCATTTCTCTTTCTTTTATGCTTTCCTTTGCATTCCTGTCATTAAACATTCTATAATAGTCTAAACACTCATTATTGTACTCTACTTATATTTCCAGTGATAGGATCCTGCTGATACATGCAGCCTGGTTCTGTTTTCAGGGCCCCTACTCATATCCCCTACAGATCACTCCCTCTAATTTCCTTATCCGATTATATTGACCTCTACCCTGTCCACCCTCACATCATATTCACAGCTTACATACTTTTATTTAATCCAAATTGATTTGCTTTCCCCTTTCTCTATCACTTTGAATCTCATTTCCCCCTACTACAATTCTTTGCATCTTACTATACTTCAGTCCTCCTATATAAGCATGACCTCTAACTATTTAACATTAACTCCAGGCATACCTTCTCTCCTACTGCTCCTTTGTTTTTCACTCCACCCATTAATACATACATCAAACTCACATAGCATCATACATTTGCTACTGACCAATCACATCTCCCTTCCACATATCACAATTTTTAAGACAAAGCCCCTACCAGAACTGTCAAAGCCCACCCTGAAGACATCACATTTCCAACCTTACCTTAAGCTGCTCACATATCACTAGTTAACATGCATCTCTGCTTACACCTGATATTTCATTCTAACATGTAAATACCACTTCTACTATTTGCATACCCACCCTCAGACTAGACATGCTCCTCTTAACCTCCCTAAACTCTTTTAATCTTAATTTTCAACCTCACTACAACTATATCATCACATACCCCCATTCACCAGTACACATCAGTAACCACCTCTAACCATCTCCCAATAAATAACACAGCTTCTAACATATCTCTGCCCAGCTTTCCCCCTATACCCTCCCATATTATTCAATCCATAAATTGGCCCCCTCACCTCCTATGAAATCACACTTGAAACCAGTACCATCACCTATGTATAAAAAACATATCCCATGGTACTCATTCCTCATCACTTATCTACTCAAAAGTGGAGATATACATTCTAACCCAGACCCACCATTTAATCAAAACCTCAAACATAATCCCAAAGATTTAAACATACTAAGACTGAACTTTAGAAGCATATGTAATAAGGTAGCTCCACCGCATGTGTGGATTGATCAAAATAAACCTGACATATTAGCACTTACAGAAACATGGCTACACCCCAATATAAAAGACTCAGAATAATAGCTCCAAACTTTGCAATAACCAGATGAGACAGATCTAAAAAGAAAGGGGGAGGGATAACCCTTCTATATTCCTTTGCACTCAATATCACACCCTACACCAGTAATATACCCACCTTTTTAATGCTGAGGTATTAATCTCTTTTTTGAACCTCAACACACCAAAAATAATTTGCATAATAGTAATATATATCCCACCAGGTCACAATATACCAGTGTTAGAAGATATTATCCTGGACATCCCCTACAATATATTATGAAACAATAATCTTAGGAGACATTAATAAAGACTGGCAGACCATTGCTTCCAACTCCCCCGTAAATAGTATCAATCTATATGTTTTTTCACAGCTTATCAATAGTCCAACAAGATACAGCAAAGATCTTACCTGCCAATCCACCCTAGACTGGATCCTTACCTCACCAATTATTGGTCTTCAGGTACACTGTCTATTTCCCTGAGCTATCATCTGCAAGCTTATGCCATTAGAACAAACTACCAACAACTAAGAGTACACACTGTAAAATCAGTTAGGAATTTAACTAATTTTTGTCGGCATAAATTCAACAATCTCCAACATGAAATAGACTGGAAACCCCTTAAACTGCTACTCCTTAATGCTGTTGTACTATACTTTAATAACACCTTGCTTCACATACTTAATACCCTAGCCCCCATTTGTATGAAAAGAATCAAAAATAACTCAGTCCCATGGCTCTCTAAGGAATGTAAACACCTGATGGAGCAAAGGGACCTAGCCTGTAAAACCTGGAAACTAAACAAAAATGATCAAAATCATGTCAACTTCAAAACACTATGTAACAAAGTGACAAAATTAATCAACAAAGATAAGAAATCATACTATTCCCAACTTCAAGTCTAGCATACAACAAAGCCCTAAAAATGTTGGGGGTCCATATCTAGTCCACTTTACCCTGGGAAAAATAGAGATCATACCCATCACCTGATACCCCTCCATAACAAACAGCTGAAAACTTTAGCAAGCATTTCATAAAATCATTATCAGACCTACTAACACCCAACCCCCCAACCCTTCAACCAGTTTAAGCACCAATCATATACCATCTACTACCTCTAACCCTATCATTAATAACCCCCCTACTTAACAAAATGTCATAAAAAAACCTATTCTTATTTCAGCCCATACCCACAAACATCATAAATAAACTGCTACAAAAACTAAAACCCTGTTCCACCTCAGCTGATAATCTTCTACCACACTACCTCAAACTGGCTGCCAACTCAATCGCCTACCCAATCAGTAGCCTTATTAATAGGTCTTTATCTGAATCAAAAGTACCAACCATATGGAAACAATCTTACATCACCCCCATCCACAAAGGAGGGAGCTCTGTTGAAGTGACCAATTTCTGTCCTGTATCTATTTTGCACCCATATGCAAAATTCTTGAGAGAGGTATCCATCAGCAGATAATGCAATACTCATTACATAACAATCTTTTAACCCAAACCCAACATGGTTTCTGACCTAGTCACAGCACATCTACAACCCTATTATCCTTTACAGACACTGTGAACAAGGCCAGATATGCAGTATACTATAGAGCCTCAGTATTCTTTGACCTCCCTAAGGCCTTTGACACAGTCTGTCATCCCCTACTACTAAACAGACTGTCTAATTTAGGCTTCTCACATAACACAGTAAAATGGTTTCAGAGCTAACTCAAGGATCGTAAACAAGTAGAGAAAGCTCTCACCCTTTCTCCACAACCCTACTGGAGTTCCTCAAGGCTCCATCCTTGGACCCCTACTCTTCATCTTTTTCACTAACAACCTTCACACACTCATTCAGTATGCTGATGATTCCACCATAATCTGTACTACTCAATCACTGCCAGAACTGCTATCAAAAACTTAACAGTCCTTTACTGCAGTTGAATTCTGGCAAAAAAATGCCCAACTCTTTTTTATCCAAAGAAGACAAAACTAGCACTCTTCCACCACAATCCTGTCACCGATCATTTCAACATCTTCCCATCTGACAAGACTGTCATAGACATAGTGCAGGAAACCAAACTTCTAGGAGTAATCATTGACAATAAACTTTCCTTTGACCACCATATACAGCAAAATATAAATAAAACTCATCAAAAACTGGGACACTTGTATAGAAACAAACATTTCTTAACTACAGCAAGCAAAGTTTCCCTCGGGAGAAAAACTTTTTACTTCCCTCCCTTCTTTACGGTGGCCCTGTTCTAACTAATTTACAAACTTCTACCCTAAGCAAAATAGACCAGTGTTACAACAAAGTTGCAAAGTTTGCCACAAACTCTAAATATCACAAAAAACACTGTAAACCTTTAGTTCTGTACTAGCCAACTTAATCACACCTTATATACCAGAGAGATCCCTATGATCAGAAGATAAAAATCTCTCAGCTATCTCAAAACCCACAAAAAAAAACAAAACAAACAAAAAAAAAAAAAACAGGTCACTCCCTGTATTCATATTCTGTCTCAAAACTATGGAATTCACTACCTCTTGCTACAAGGTCTATGCCTGCCCTAACATGCTTTAAAATCTCTTTAAAAAATCATCTCAAAAATACATGGCTGTGCTCTTGTATAAATCCAGCCTAATGCTCAGCTCTTCCTCTTCTTTCATGTTGGCTTCATTTGCTTCTTCTTCTGTCTCACCTCACTCCTTCACAGTCTACAAGATCCTAATGTCTCTCATAACTCCTTCTGTTTCTATACCATATCCTTAAGCTACTGCTCAATCTGCAATGCCTCTATTCTTAACTCTCTCACTATCTTTCTGGATCAATAACTCTTCTGCTATTATTTTCCTAACTGAAGCCATTGTTTTATTTTTCATGTACTATAACAACCAATGTCATAATTGTACTATATATATACTACTTTTGTACCCTTTATCTACTCGTAGGCTAAGTACATATTGTTAGAATGACTAAAATTCTCTATAATGATCTAACTCTATAGAATAATCCAGATGTGCAGTATATCTTGCAACCCAGTTTACATTCTATCAGCTTATTTTTGTATTGTATTCCTCATGTCATGTGTATTGTTTTTGGAATATAACCCATTTATATTGTACAGTATGCAAAGCTTTTCTCCCCAGGCCTTCACTGAAAATGGGTTCTGTAGAGCTAGTCAGACCACCCTGGTAAATAAATGTCAAATAAATAAATAAATACTCCCACACCATGCAGATTGAGTGCTGGTATTGCAATGCTCTTTTGATTGCTGATTATTTGGTGCATTTTAAGGGGGGGGGGTATGGTTCTGCACTCCTGCATGTGCCCTCCTTTGTATGAGATGCCTATAAGCTATGAACTTGGAAGTTTGCCAGTCAGTCCATACTGCAATATTAGCAGCTTACCATTTTTTTTAATATAACATCGGCAATTTAATTCTTCAAGGGGAGCAGGTATTGAATTTTAAGTGAAACACTGAAATGTAAAGTTCTTCACCAGTAGCAATCTCTTACAGTTCTTTTTAATGCTGAATTATTCAGATGATTTTTACTTCTGCAGAGATTGTGTTTATTGACTGATATTGGTGGATTGTAATGACTGATGTCTGAGTGTCCTTTTATGTTTGAAATTTTCTGAAATTAGTAGTTTTGTTATTATTGGTTCATACATTTTATTTCATTGCTTACTGAAAGAATATTCAAAACTACAAATTTAAAACACATTCTAACAAGTGATGCTGTGTTATAGAAGGCATATAATTTAATATAATCAGGAAGGTGAATCAAAGAGCACATACATGTATGCATGGCTCTAAAAATGTTTGCAAGGAGCCTATGGTTTGAAAACAGCCCAAAGGGAAATGTAATCCTCCACTGGCCAGATGCAATTTCTTTGAATGTGAGTTTTCATGCTGTTTCAATGAGTTTCAAGGCAGAGAGGTTTACTGGTCATGCTAAGTCTGTTGTCATTGTGAGACTGTATTGTTTGTTTAGCAAATAGCATCAGTGTTTATGCTGTTTTATTTCAGTATCTGTAATCACTGTAGAAGTAAATAACAAAGCAGAATGCAACAAGTTTGAACAGTGTTTATGGTAACTGGGGAGAAATAACCAAGTTATGAACACTGGAATGGCTAGGTCGGGGGCTGCTTTTGAGGGGTTGGGGGTTGCCACAGGAGGGGCTGCTGTGGGGGGCCCAATCCCAATTGGCAGTAATTGCAGTATACAAACTAATCAAAAGCTGTGTAGAGGAGCCAAAGCTGTTCAAGGTGGAACAGTGGGTTCGTTTATGATTGATTATGGAGCATTCTGCATAATCTGGAGCACTTGGCTTCTCTTTTATGTTTTAAATGTTTGTGGACTGACAGGTATGATCAGAAAAATCCCCACAAAATGTATGTTTTATTTTGTGAGGGAGAGTGGCAAGGGGTGGCAAACTTAAACTGCACCAGGTGGCACAAACTCTAGCTACTGGGCCCACCTAAGTGCTAATTGGTAAAGTTGACTATTAGCAATAAATAACTGCAATAACTCGAGAAATCCAGCTCAGCTTTTGAGCTGAAGGTGCAGGTTTTCAACATTTGAAAAGTAAGTACAGAGTTGTTTACTGGGCCATTCCCATGTCGCAAATGAGTGACAATTTTTTCTCTTTCAAATAACAGGATTGCAAGGTATACTGTCCTTCCTTATACTTTGCAGTATGCTTTTGTGAAATATTTGATTTTAGTGCTTGTGCATACCTGGATACATTACTGAAGGGGTCGCTTGGGTGAAATGTTTTATTTTCATGCTTGTGTGTACCTCGCTTGGGTGAAATGTTTAATTTTATTGCTTTTGCATTTCATGACACATTATACTTATTTTATTCATTGATGTAAAAGTCACCTTAAGTGAAGTTGGATAAAAATGTATTAGAATGTTGGATATTATAATGATGTGCATTACTATAAAACTTCACTTTAAATGAATTGAAGATTGAAGTTGTTGAAAATAATAAGTTGCCTGATCATTTACTGTGTGAGTAAATGTGTTTTTAGCTGCTAATATAACCACAGACATGCCACCCAGACTCTCTAAGGAGGATTTAAGTGATCTCTTTCCTGGGTCAGAGCCCTTTTTCAGAAGGAGAACCATTTGGAGACTTACTAATGGTGAAAGTGAGGTATCACCTTTTTTTGAGAAATTTTTACATGGAACAACCTTTAATATAATCATGCAGTATGTTCTGTTATCAAATAATCATTTCAGGACCATTTTACATTTAAAGACTGTATTTTTTTATGTTTCCTTGTTCTTACAGTCAGTGTTCCTTCCCTTATAATTACCATTAAATATATGTTTCTCATATACAGGGCAAAGAATCAGACCTGTGTAGATCATGTACCTCCTCTGGGACCTATGATTTCAGCCCCTCTCTTAGCCCTCATCCCTCTCCATCCACCCACCATTCTTCAAAGCCATGATACCAGCATGGTATCAACAAAATTGTACTTCTCTAAGCCCACAGTATGTCTTATACACAGACACAGAGCTGGAGCAGTCAAGAAACATCTTTTTTGAAAAGCAGCATGCTGGACAAGGAGACTACACCCTTTCCAAAGATCTTTGCTGTCAATTAATCAGAAATAAAGTGACAGACATGATTTCCATTAAGAGAGCAGCTGGGGATGACTTCCAGTACCCCTGTAGCTGTGATCTCACTGTAATGGCAAAGCATCTCATAAAGTATTACCCAGTGCTGCGGGACAAATCTGCACCTGGTGGAGCTCAGTCAGTATGGCAAGAGTCTGCTATTCATGTTTACAAATGCAGCACCGTATACTTGCCCGCCAAAGTGTAAACATCTGACACAGGTGTTAGGAGGTGTTTTATATGTAAATTAGGCCAACATGTGTCTGTGTCTATTAATTTCTGGGTTCAATTTTATTAAATGAGATTCATAACACTAACAATTTTGTTTTCTTCTTGTTAGGAATCAGTGAAAAAGCAGCTGTTGAAAAGGGTTTCGAATATGACAACCCTACAAAGGAAGAAGGGAGCGACCCCTTCAAGAAAGAAACCATGATGCATTAACTTTAAAAACAGCCAGGAGATGTTCACTGATTAAACTGATGACTCTACCACCTCTGTGATAGAGAGATCACCACAATGTAGCACCCCAGAGGCTGACCATTTGGATGGCAGGAACACTAATTGAAATATAGTGTTTTGTATAAATGTGACTTCTACAAAGAAAACATTACATTTCACACAATGTGTTAATTGCAATTACAGAAAGTCTAATGAAACAGACAAGACATTATAAAAACTGTACAGGAGATATACAAAAGCAAGGTCAGACCCAACAGGAAGAATGTTTCACAGCTTCTGGACCTTGAATTCCAAGCAAGATGTGCCTTCATTGACTCTGATATTACTAAGGATCAGAACAAGCCTACCAAGATTCTTCAAGCATATCCTTGCTTCAGGGAACTGGATCATGTAAGCAAATGTGTTCATTTTAAGTAGACCTATATGCAACCAAATTCTAAATGGATACGGTATAGCAATATCAGCTGAGTCACAATATTAATGAATGCAGAATGAAAGATACAAAATGTATTATTTTTGAATACTCTCAAAATATTAAAACATTTAATCTGTTCTGGCTAATCCTTACTTACCTGCTATAACTTTTCTATGTTTGACATTGCGCTCTCTGTCTCTTTGGCTGTGTGTGAATGTCAGCTTATGGATGAGCTCAGATGGATCCTTGATCAAGGGAACTCCTGTTTAACTGATCTGCATACCTGCTGGGGGACTGTTTATAACAAGGCACAGTTTTATGCAGTATTCAGAAAGCTCGTGAAGCCATTGTTGCTTGAGAAATGTAATTATTAGCTCTTATTTGCTTCCATCTTCTTGTTTGCTTCTGCAAACTTGGGCTTCTACCATCATACTGTAGATAACATTCTGAGTATGGATAATAAGTACAATGAAAGAAAAGGTGAGACTCCGCTGGATGTTCCACTGCTTTATTAAAATACACAAAAAGTTGTATCCAAAACTGGTAAGAAACTCCAACAAAATGAATATCCACTGACAAGCTTTGGTTAAAACCCTTCATCAGATCACATACTAAAAACACTTCCTGATATTTAAAATACATGTCAACCAATGAGAGTTAGTAAAAAGCCCGCCTTTTCTGCAAGGCTGGTTTTAAAGGTACACAGTCATTTAAGCCCGGAGTTCTGTGGGCCATCAATTCCAAAATCCATTTAGACTCCATAGATTCAGTTAATAGTTTAACATCACCCCCCCTATTATTCATGACAACATTAACCACTGCTTTGAATTTAAAATTATGTGTGGGGTGGGTCTCAATATGCTTATATAAAGCATTATGTGCATCTTTATTCCTAATTGAAGACATATGTTGCAATATTCTTACCTTAACCATATTGTTGGTCTTGCCAACATAAAAACATATGCATTCAGTGCACTCCGCTATATAAACTAAATTACTTGTCCTACAGGTAGCTTTTGCTTTGAAATTAAAGACATGTCCACTGACTGGATGTGTAAAGGTGTGATCTTTATTTATAATTTGGCATGCTTTACAATATCCACATGGGACACTGCCATTTTTTCTTTTAGGATACAAGTTTGGGTTACTGTTTTCTCTTTACAAAGGATATCTTTTAGATTCTTGTTTCTCCTATAACCAAATTGTGGATAAGCCCCCACTATATTTCTTAACTTATTATCTCCCCTCAAAATATTCCAGTTTCTGTTGACAATATCCCTAATGTCTCCTATATTACTGCTATATGTAAACAATACCCTTGGTTCATTAGGTTTGTGTGTGGTATTAGTGGTTCTTATTTCCCCTTTATTACATTTAAGCCATGGCTTAAATCTATTATCTCTTTTTGTGTGATTGGTATCAACCACTCTATTAACCAGTTCTCCTCTATAGCCCCTTTCTAAAAAGTTGTTCTTCAAATTAACCATTTCACATTTAAACATCTTATCATCCAGATTCAATCTGGAAATTCTGCCAATCTGGCCCTGAACAATATTTGAAAACATATATCGGGGGTGCATGCTATCGAAACAAAGCATTGTATTTTTCCAGCACTCCTTCCTATATAGGCTTGATGAAAAGCCAGCTTCATTTTGTGATATACATACATCTGAGTATGGATAATAAGTACCTACTACTATAGGGTTATCAAACATATGGAAAGTATCAATTTGATCATGTATTTCAATTAATTTTTTCATGGTATCTGCTCTACAACATGCACTTCCAGTTCAGTCTTGACTATTGAGACTGGGCTAACACTACACAATAATTACCTCAAACCTATCAAAAAATTAAACTCTGCATAGGTCTCAAAGTGTTTCTTTATCACTGAAAAGACTTTACTGCATACAGAACTACCCTGTGGTTTTGAAAACAACTGGCCACAGTAAATCAGAGGTCTGTTTTTGTTTTTAACAGTGAAGCACTCAATTGCCTTGATGAAGGCTTTACCAGACATGTTCCCATCACCTGTGGCTCCACCCAAGAAGTTATATGCAAGTGATGCTATACTTCACATACTTGAGGTAAAACATTTGTGAATTTTTAATAGTTTATATATTACTTCAGAAAAAATTACAATGAATCATTTTTGTGGTCATAATCTTTTTATTTTTTTCCTTATTTTGGTCAGTGTAAAGAAGGCCTCAAAACCTTTCTTCAGACAAGGCTATTCTTCAGCCCTGTCATGATTGTTGGTGAAACCAACTGCTTACTGGTCATTGGAAACATGCTTTTGATGCCCCTCCCAAAGGAGGACATTTATGAACGTGTGATGTATCTCATGGCATGTTATTACACCTTTCACCTTACATATCCTAAGTGCATTGCGACACTTCTCTCTGTGCTGCAGACTGAAGTACTGTCAGATGCCATCCATGACCATGACGTGACCTCTTCTTATAGAAAAGCTATGGCCGAGTGGAAAAAGTTCCTTTCTGAGTAAAAATGCACAGAACCTTTTTTTTCATTTCCGGTTGTGATTGTGTCCCTTGTAGTGCAAGACATAACAAACTTTAAATTTGATTTCATCTTTAATTGTTTGGCAAGGTGTTGGTTTAGTTTTCTGCTTGTCAATTCATAAGGTCACTTTATTTAATATATTGCATATTCACAGTGTGCAATAGCCTTGTTTTTGCAAATTGTTCTGCCATACATGCCTCTGGATAAATAAAGGATTATTTAAACAGTCAGTCAATTTGTAGTATAGTATACTTTTCTCTCTAAATTCCAGTGTATTTTGTCTTATTTCAAGACATTTAAACCAGCACCAAATGTTAAATTCAAGCAAAATTTCCTACAATTTTAGACAAAAGGGCTTATCTTTTGCTTTGCATCTCAAAAAAAAAAAAATACTTGGCTTTAGTCTGGTTCCAATGGTTTTAAGATATAATTCCTAAAAATGATTCAAGACAATGGGCCAGATTCAGGAAGGCTTACACGGAGTTCAAGAGTAGTGTAAGCCTCCGTGTAAGCCTCCTGATTCAGGAACAGCCCAAATCTTCATGTAAGAGACAGCTAACACGTCTCTTACTCGGACTGGGCGTGGAAATGCTCAATACCTCATTTGCAGCTCCAATATATGCAAATGAGATATTTGAGCGATCCACGAAGCCAAAACCAGTCCGTGTAACGGACGTGTTAGCTGCAGAAATGTACTCAGCTGACAACTGAGTACATTTCTGCAAAATTAAAAACGGAGCTATGTCAGCTCCAAATAAAGGGTGCATATGTTTCATTAAGCATGCCAATGGCCAAATATGTGGCCATTGGCATGAAAAAGTGTTGCAAAAATAAGTTATATAACTTTTTTTTTTCACGGGATTTCTGGGTTTAACTGCAGCGCACACCCGCGCAAACGGGGTGCGCTACCTAAAACTAAAAACTGAAGCTTATAAGCCCACAATTGTGGGATTTATGTAGTACATTGAATGTCAATGGAGGGACTTGCAGACCAAAAACAATATGGCCTCCGTGTAGTGGTTGTCAAGGGGGGGAAGCTCCGTGTAAGACATGTAACTAGTCATTACTAGGCAATCCTATGTAAATGAGGGTTACAATACTGAATCACACTGCCACATAGGTAATGAGCACTTTCTGAGCAGTGTAAGACTTAGAGAAGGGGGAGGAACAGAGTAAGAGGTAGGTGACATCACGGGGGGGAAGGATAGAAAGAAATGTACCAGATTTGAGGGCAATGTAAGGTAACAGATGACAGACAGACATCAGAGAGGGAGGTGTGTCTCAACAGAACACTAGGAAAGTCAAGAAATTGAGGGTATACGCTATCCCTACACTCAAAGTTTCTTGATATACGTGCATGCGCGCATGTGCGCACGTGTAAGGCAGGTTCAACATGTGGGAGCGTGTTGCAAACTGTTTACAACGGTTTGCGCGGGCGTGCACGTGTGGAAGGCAGTGTGCATGCGTTTTAGCATGAATCAGCCTAGCTAACACCGTGTAAGGATGTGTGCGCGCGTGTAACACCATGTAAGGATGTGTACGCGTGTTTAAGTGACTGTG
>NC_056730.1:659995112-660036669 GCF_019279795.1 Protopterus annectens
ATAGATGCAGAGGATCTCATCAAGCTACCAAAGAAGTTGTAGACTTGCAGAGCTACACCTAGATAATTCACTATACCTGCTGTTGATAATTAGTATTTGCTAAAACTGCATTCTGACTTTAAGTGTAACATTTTCAGTGGTAATAGTCATTGTTAGATATAAAATATTGCTTCTGTGTAATTATTGATGTTTGGGAGTAGGCAGTGTCTTTAAAAAGAAAAAGTATGCAGTGAATAGCAGAACATTATGCACTGGTGTTACTGCTGTTAACTGGAGGCACACCCAAAATGTAATGAGACATTTCTAGCCTTCATTGCTGCAGTATTTGAATAATTTGTTGATAGGCCCATATAGGTTCATAGGTTCATAGGTTGGTACTAGACTATCAGCCCTAGGCCCACAAGCCTAGCCATAACAATTCCCTGGCTGTTTCTTTCCACAATATTTACTTCCCTGAACTCCTGTCTATCAGGGCGACTGAAGTGATCCACAGGGTAAATTTCCTATCTCCTATCCAGTTGTCAAGGTTCCTTTTGAAGATGGCCAAGGAGGCGCTCTGCTTGACATGTATGGGCAGTCTATTACAGAGTATGGGGAATCTCTGGGTCAGGAACCTATCCCTCCAGCATAATCACTGCTATGATTTGTATTGCTTGTAGGTTGTACTTATGCCCTGCCTGGCAAATATTTGTAAGGGCACACTGACTTCAGCATGTATTGCTTACTGTGTGATGTCCTTGGGGAGGCTGTGTATTGCAGACTATATGCCCAAAAGTAATGTGACATTTTTGTTATGGAAAGTGCCCTAAATATAATCTTTTGCCATAACAACATACTTTTTTTCTGTGGGGTTCTTACCTTTTTGTGTGTGACAGGTACTGCTTATACATAAGCAGTATAATCAATTGTATAGCAGTATTGCTGCTGTGTTATACATGAAGGGTAATGCAGTGCACATGGAGTAGCTATGAAATGCATTTCATAGTGTCATACTCAGACAGTGCATTCTTTATCCACACATTAAAAGCCTAGCAAAGGTAAGAGTCATACAAGCACATTTTCAGAGGCAGAACATGGGGCTGCAGACCTTCTGTCACCATGGGTCATGCCTTTTTGGGAAGGAAAGTGCTGACCAGGCCCAGTAGTGTACCTAGGGTGGGGTGAGACAGGCAACTGCCCTGGTCACAAAGTGTAAGGAGGGCATGATCATCTGATTCCAATCTCTTTTTAGTGCATACTGCCTTTTAAAACCTGGTATTGCATTTGCAGTCAAACCTGAGAGCTGTAGCACTCCATGTGGTATAAACTGTAGCAAGTGCAAGCAGTTTGCCACAGTTTACAACATTTTTTTCTTTTTTAGTTAAATCACATTTTTAAATTAAAACCTGAGCACTGTAGCTCTCTGTGCAGACTATGCAGAAACTCACCAGTAACACTATTTATGGAAAAATGCAGTAATAAATGGCTAAATGAGGCTTAGGTCTGGTAGTAGCTTAGTTCTGCCACAAATGTGAATGAAGCTACAAGACTAAAGCCCCAGACAGGGTTCAAAATTAACGACCTTCACTCAGTTATCCCTCAATCCACCTGCATCCAATACGCCGATGACTCCACCTTAATCTGCTCAGATCTCTCCCTCCTCAACCTCCAAACCTCCACTCAACTCTGTTTTTCTCTAGTAGAAAAGTGGTTCACCGACTGCAAACTCCTACTCAACCCAACCAAAACCAAATTACTACTATTTTTCCCCAACGTCTTCTCTACCCCAGGAAAAGAACTCCCAAATACTGATAATACTACCTTCCATGTCAAATCTAATAACGGGACTATCATAACCCCTGTCACCAGTACCAAATTACTAGGAGTAACTATTGATCATAAGCTCAAATTTGACATCCACATTACTCAAACCATAAAATCTGTGAACAAAAAACTAGGATCCATGTACAGAATAAAAAACTTTCTAACTCCTACTGCCAAACTAACCATTGCCCGCACGCACCTCCTCTCTACCCTCCTCTATGCCTCCCCAGTCCTTTCTTTCCTCAATAAGCGTGAACTAAACATGCTCTCTCTGGCCTATAACCACATTGCCAGATTCATAACAGGTTCTCCATATCGCACCCATCACTGTCATAACCTGAGGCAACTCGGCTGGTTGGAACTGCCAAACCTTCTCAAACTCAACCAACTCACTGAAGCATGTAAAATAATTAATCAACCAGACAGAACCCCATCCCTGTCTAGCATATTGATCCCATACACTAACCTAAATAGTCTCAGATCATCCAACAGCACCCAGATCCGAACCATTAAAGCAAACAATTCTGGAGGTGATGCCCTCTTTGCCAACTCCATTGGCAAACCATGGAACTCCCTCCCAAACAACCTTAGAAATCGACCTCTCATAACCAGTTCAAAAGCAACCTGAAAGAGTATCTCAAGACACAATGGCTATGCCCATGTCCTGAACCTGACTAAACTAACACATCTAACTTTCTTATCAAATCTATCCAGATCACTATCCCCTTCTTTCTTTCTCCCAAATACTGATCTTGGAATCCTCTTTACCCAAAATTATTAGTGGGTGACTCCTGAATTCGTATATATACTATTAGTATTTAACATATCTCAGGTATGTATACCAACCGATCTATCTTTGTCCCATAATTCTTCTATATAAAATCATACTTTTATACTAATCTTGTAAATGTAACACGTCAACTTGATTACACTTTTTTATAATCTTGTATTTTTTATAACCTGTATTTTTTATAACTTGTTTTTTTCAATTTGTGATTTACCATGTATGTTGGAGCTTTTCTCCTCGGGCCTCTACTGAAAAAGGATATGTATCCAGCTAGACTAGCCTGGTTAACAAATATAAAATAAATAATAAATAAAAATAAAATACAAACAGTTTTTACAAGTAATTTTACTTATGGAGATGGAAGTGCAGTATGATGAATACCTATTACTAAGATCTTGCAATAATGCATAATCTTCCCACAACTACACACAAAGCTACAAGACTAAGTTGCAAGAACAAACAAATAAACAAACAATAAAAAAACAGATAACATTTTGGATAAAACATGGAAAAAACAGAAAAGTACAAAAAAGTGTTACCACACATGTCACTATAAGTTCAATGATAATATTTAAGCAGAGTGGAAACTATTTTTTTTTCCTTCTCTTTTTAATGAAAAGCTTGTTTCTCATAGTTTTGTGCCTCTCAGAGTTTTGAATAAAAGAGCCTAGTGCTGGTTATAGCAGTTCAGCTAGCAAGGGATCCTATCAAATAAATTAACATTGGAGCTCTGTGACTTCAGAACCTGTTGCAAGTCACAGTTCTTTTAGTCCTATGACTCTGAGCTACAGGTCAATGACTCCAGGTAGGTTAGAATTTCAGACACTTTAGCTTTTACAATGGGTTCAGGGAAGAACTGTAACTAATCATTAGGGAACAGCACTGAATGTATCAGTGGGGACTAGTCATGGTCACACAGCACATATACATCTTGCCAGGGTTGTGTCACTACCCATGAGACTCCCAATAAAGGTATCTCCCATGCACAGGGATGCACACAGGATGGCTATTCACCTTCCATGCATTAATAGTACCTGTCCATGACATTGACACAGACTGGTCCAACTAATTCTGAGGCTGTGTCCCAGCACACATGCAAACACACACCACTACAGCTTTCCTTATCTACCACAGTTGAACACATAGTGGCAGTGGTGCTTCTTCAAACTGTAGTGCCAGATATTACACATATTTAGTTTGATCAACACTCACACATTTCCCCATGGAAGATATTGTGCACTCATGACTCCTCTCCCACCTGTACATATGATGATAACATGGGTAAACACAGTCTGGTATTGGGTTAGCATTAATCACTTTTACTGTTGTGTATATGCTTTACTTTGTGCAAAAGCTGTGTGCCAACTACTGCCTCTTTACTAGTGCCACATTAAACTACACTCATCTCTGTTTGGAAAGTTCATCCCCTTCTGCCCATTTCTCCATTAACTCTTTATCTGGCACATCCAGCACTGCCTGCTGTACTGTGACGTGTTCATCCTGAAACAAGTATCCTTGCTGCATTTGTATCCTATTAATCATATTGTCTACAATGGCGTGCACTGAATTTTATTTTTGTGTATTTGCCAGGTTCAAACTGCAGAGCAGCATCAGATACACGCAGACAGTAAATGCAAGCCTTCAGCAGCTTGAACATACACTTAACAATGGGTATTGTACTCAATGATTGGTCAAATGAGGGATGAATACAACAGAACAATGACATATTTGGACTTAGATTCCATACTCGTAAATTGTGCAACATAAAATGATTTCCTTACTACATTAGACACATGGTGGTCAGAGGCCAAGTCACTGACTGCATGTGTTCCCAAATCTCTGGCCACTGGGTCTACCTTAGGGGTGTATTATCAATGTAGTAATTTACAGGGGTGGCTATCTATCTAAAAGAGACTATTATGCACTTCTTGGGATGGAGTTTTAGACCATGACTCTGGCGCCAGTTATAAGTCTGTAACAGGCCTTCTTGAGGGATATTTATGTAATTTGGGGATTTTATGGCTGCACCTAGTTTACAATCATTTGTGAATTTAGCCAGGGGCCTTTGACATTAGCCCTGGCTTCAGAGAAGTCAGGAAGTGGATTAGCATAATGGTTAAGGTGTTTACCTCATTAACAATTGGTACAGAGTTTGATTTTCACTGAGATAAATTGGCTAGGCTTAACATGTCCCACAAAAGCAGCTAGCCTAGTACTTACCTATGAACCTATAAAAAGTAGATGCCAAAGAGAGGCATCCCCAGTATGGAGCCCTGAGGGGCCCCACTAGTGACCTGTCATTTACTGGAGGTACATTTTCCTATCCTGACTTCTTAGGCCCTATCTGTCAGTCAGCTGGCTATCTGGTTGGTGACATAGGGGTTTATACCTGATTTCATGATCTTATCTACAATACCCAAGTAAGGTATTATATCATATGCCTTGGCAAGGAAAAGATAGACAGTTTGCACTGTTTTGCACTTGTCCATTGCTTTGGTGAATTTCTCAAAGAAGTTAACTAGTTTGAGTATGTATGACCTACCTTTAACAAATCCAGAATAAGTCGAATCCAATGCGTAAAGGTTTAACATATCATTTATCATATCCATGATTATTTTTCCATGGCTTTACACATGAGACTAGTCAGCTTTATAAGTCTATAGCTACCAGGGGTCTGTGGATGGCCCACCCTTATACAGAGAGATAACAGTTACAGTCCTCCATTCATTTGGCATGAAGCTTCTTGGATGCTCTGGTTGAATAGTGATTCTAGTGGGCCCAGTAGGTTATCTTTCCTGCTATTAAGGGAGAAACCTGGAATATTATCAGGTCCCATACATGCATTGTTTTTAGCAGTGGAGATTGCTTTTAGCACCTATTTCCTAGTGATAGTTGAGGGAGTTATAGTTGGGGGTATCTCTTGAGAGGTATCTAGTGGTACAGGCAGGGTAAATGTTGGAGCAAAAATTATTGACCAATAGATTAACTATATCCTCCGGCTCAGTATAGGTGGCTGTATTTAATATTAGTTTGCACATTGTCATGTATTGTCTTTATGGTTGTAGACAGAGCTGAATAATGTCTTATAATTGTCCTTAACCTAGGGAGCTACTTTTAGCTCAGATTTGGCATAATCAGTCCCCTGAGTTGCTTATTAACTTTGACAAGGGAGCTCTTGCCTTCCTGAGCATTGCCTTATCTATTTCTGGACATAATTTTCTTCCTTTTGTTGTAGAACCTATTTATGTTGAGATTCCACCAGGGTAATATGTTTTTAAGCTTGTCCTGTGCTTACTTCAGTTAAGTATCACTACTTCTACGCAGATCCATACATGGGTGATTTTGCATATATATATCTGTGTTCCCTAGGTTGGTGGGGGGGGGGGCACTTGAAATATTGCCAGGATGTCACTTAAAAGAAGGAAGTTTGCCTTGGAATTATTCCTAAAAGTTTAGGTAGTGTCCTAAGCTATATTTTTATTTCAAAGAGACAGCTTTGTGGCCCGACCTTACCAGTGAGGACATTACCCTCGAAGGGGATGCAATGCTTCCCCATGTTTGTGAGGACCTGATCAAAGATCTTTGTGCCCCTAGAGAGCATATAGACTAGTTGGTTCATGGCATTCATCTTGTCAAAGTTCAGGAATCTTTGGGTCTGTATATCTTTGGTTGTGTATGCTCAGTAGTTTATAGAAGGGTAGTTGTAGTCAACTGTGAGTATAGTTTTGGGTATAATGGATAGTGACTCTAAGTAAGTGGTGTGGGTTTTTTGGGATCATAGTAGGGGTTCTACAGCTTGCAGATGATATGGGACTTTGTTTCTGGTGAGCTATGCATGTAGATGCTCAGGGGCATCATACTGTTTGATTAGCCCAGATGTGTGATTGCTTTTGATGCTACTTGAGACACTTTCAACATTTGTCCATGTTTGGGTAGTGGAATGTCTAAATGTGTGGAAAGCATTATAGCCATGCACTGCCAGGTTGATTTCCACTGCATTAATTATGCCTTAGGAACTAACTACACATACACCTATACTCTCTAGAGTGAGGAAAGCATGCAGTGAGTCTTTTTCTTTCAGACTTCTGGTATTGAGCAGTTAACACCTTTAAATTATCAGGGCTTGAATTAGCTATGTTGGATGGTTTGTACAGTTGGCAATGCCTAACAAAAGGCACTGTGAGGGTGAACAAAATGGTAGCCTTTATTCAAAAGCCTAGAGGACACAGGTGTAGGCCATCCCTTGCAAAGCAGCATGGTCTGTTAACCATATCATCACAGTTTGACAAATATACCACCCCTTTAAAATTACACCTAAAACTAAACTAATTATCAAAGTCAATTATCTTCTGTGCATACTGTGGTTTCATCTTTGGAGAAGGTAGAATGCTATTTAATATTAGGTGCATACTGGCCTGGGACACATGATTAGAGGGCTCCATCATGTCTCTCTTCATATAGCCTAGTGAGGTATGTCTCAGGTCATGTGCATCCACATGGGCTATGACCGAGTCCTACTTGCATTTGTGGTTCAATGACCTGAGTGCATGCAAGATGTGGTGGATCCTAGCCCCTGAAAGGCAACTGTCAGTAATCCTCTCTTTGCCCAGCCTGAAGAGTGGAATATCTGTGTGTCCTACAATGGAGTCTCACATGATCAAGTTATTGGATTATGAGGTTGTTTACCTTATGGATGTAGACACTGAGACAATGTGAGTTAAGGCTGAATGTATCATGGGAGAGTTGCTGCAGTAGTGTGTTTTAAGCCTCTTGAGGAGAGTTATTATAATTTCGAGGCCTTAGAGGTTTGGGAAGTTTATTTTTAAGGGCCTCAGCATACGCGTGTCTATGTGTTTGTCCTGTGGTATGTGTAGTACGTGATCTATGGTGGTGTGTGTTTCTGACAACCTGTTTGACAACTGCCATGCTTTTATATGAAAGCATTGCCTCCAGAGACAGTGTATACATCTTTCACATACCGTATCAGATTTTTCAAGAATTAAGTGGTTGCTAGAGAACATGAGACAATTTCTTCTTCGTCTCAGGTTGCCCAAGTCAACCAAGCTGACTACAGGGACAGGGGTGAATTCAAGATCCATGGTTTGGGGTATTTAAATATTGGGTTTTAGTGGGAGTAGTACCAACAGTGCATTTAAGTAAGGCTATGATTAGTGGTAAATTTATTTTTGTGCTCCCCTTGTGTATAACTACTGTACAAGGAAATTAAATGAGTGTATAACAGATTTGCCTGGATGCTAGCTGGGTAGAAATTGTGATCCTAGTCTAATCTTCTGAGGTGATGCTCCACTTCATGCACACTTGGTGCTCGTTGAGCAGCTACTCACTCAGGAACTCTTGCGTGTGCTTTTTATAAGACAATAGAGATTCTAAAAACTTGCATCTATATGGGGCACTGCTAACTACTGCTGTTTAATGAGCAGTGTCACACAGATGTTATGACTTTATAAAAGGCAGAGAAATGGATGAAGAAAACAAAACAGACCCCTGGTCAATCACAAAAAGATACTTGAAGTCTTCTTCTGTGATTCTCAAGTTTAGAACAGACCAGGCTATCTATCCTCTACTGTCACTATGGTGCAGCCTAACCATTCTTAATGTAAAATCACATGAGTGAGCCCAAAGTGCAGAAAGTACAGATAGGCAACAACTTAATCAGTAAACACTTCCTTGAATAAGATGGCTACAGAACATAAAACCAGCAGTTATGGCCAGTGAGATACAGTGGCAATTTATAATGATAAAGTGCAGAAATACAATAAATAATTCATCACTATAGTAGCAGCAACACAGACAGCTTAAGAAAAGTGCAAAATGTTGATCTTCAGTACTAACACTAGATAGAAACAAAACACTCAGTAGTCAGTGACTGTAAATAGGCAGAGAAACTGACTAAACAGACAAAATAGCCAGGGCATGTACACAATTGCTAATAAGAATGTTCTTGGAGAAATCACTTCACAAAAAATGTTGATAGAGGTCATGGGTGTGCCATATGTGAGAGTCATACTAACTTCCTGGGTGGGCTGCAGACTCACAGTTAATGGGACCCAGTGCATCACAGATCATCTTGCACTTAATGGAGTGATATCCTTTACAGTTCGCATACCTTCTTCCCAGCTCATCAGGTGGGCCCTTTAGTTTTTTTTCTTTTTTTTTTTTTGCAAACTAGAAATTTATTATAATGACTAACTAACAAAATAACACCATTAGCAATAACGAGAACATGAATAAGCAATGAAAACAATGAACTAACGATTAGCAATTGATACACTCAAATTCAGGCTTAACAATGGGAATGCATATAGGCATGAGGTAGTTGCTCCAAATGCAGCAATTAAGCATTCTGAAAGGCAACATGATGTTTGCTGATAAAGTTATTCCATTTAACCAGGGAAGCAAACTTAAAATGTGTATCTGGAGTGCACAATACAAGGGTGGAAAACTCTTTCATCTGGGCTGCTCATTCAGTAAAAGTATAACAATATAAGTCTTCCATCTTTTATTAATGCATATCTTAGCTAGAAGCAACAATAAATTCAACAAGGTCAAGGAGGGGAGAGATAACAGATATGTGGAGATACACAACAAAAATGCTGTCAGTAACTTCCATCATATTGGGCCATATACAGTCACATATAATCTGAATCATCTTCTTGAATCCATGGAGAACAGAATACTCCCAAAATATGTGTATCCTGTCACTCAGTACTTCCAGAATTCATCTCCAGCAAACACAATGGCCATTATAAAACATTCTACTAAGTTTAGAAGGCATGGAAAATACTAGAATTGGCATTGTCAGCCAAATAACCTGAATTTGCATGAGTGGGTTGCCAGTCTGAAAATTGTGAGTCAGCTGGGACATATGAGTCTGTCAATGAAATGCTCAAATCTCTTTCCCTCATGTCTGTAATTTTCTAACAATGCTTGATTATAATATTGTAAAGGGAACTGATAACCCCTTTTGTCACTGGAAGGGAGCCCCTGGAGTCAAATAGCCATATGATTCATCTGGACCAACTTACCCTGGCAAATCTATTTGGGTGCTCCTATACTTAATCATATGTTTTGTGTAAAAT
Organism: Protopterus annectens; assembly: GCF_019279795.1. Taxonomy (NCBI): domain Eukaryota; kingdom Metazoa; phylum Chordata; order Ceratodontiformes; family Protopteridae; genus Protopterus; species Protopterus annectens. The sequence continues at coordinate 660,004,803 of NC_056730.1, forward strand.
GCAGATTTTTCAAACTGTAAATTATACAACATTCTAGATTTGTCTGACATCAAGGTATAGCTACCACTTGACATTTGCTCCCAAAAATAGAAATTCTGTTAACATTTTAATTTTTGGTTACATCAGTTAGCCATATCCCCCCAAAACTGAGGACTGCCAGCAGAGAGTATATCTACTAGCCATTTAGTCATGGCAGTAAAGTGAATACCCATAATAATTGTAGCAATAAAAAAACACAACTCTAGGCTAGGGTCTCAAATGAAATTATTTTTTTGTATGTCAATTTATTGAATAACCCCACTAACCCACTCAGTATATTGAATCAGTTGCAGATTATAATGTGCAAATTGGGCACCTAGCCAAAGACCACAGCTTTAGGTGGACCTATGGCCAGCCAACAAAATGATTTAATTAATTTCTGCATGTAGCATGACCTATTTCTGTCTCCATGGATTGATGTACAACACAAGAAGCAGCAGCAGATTCCATTACTCTACCAGTAGCAGTTCCACAGCAGGTTCCATCCTTGCATTCCCCAGTACAACCAATATCAATTATACAGGAAGAAGTCCGCTCTCCAGCCAATAGCAGTTCTGCAGGAAATAGTTTAACAGAGGGCTGACAGAAGAGTGGCAATGTAGTACTTAAGTGACTGGCTGCTTTAAATGAATGATCCAGATTTAAGGACAGGAGTGCAGGAATGTAATCATTAAGTGATCAGCAGCTTTGAATGATCTGGATTTAAGTGAAACTAGCAATCAATCATCACACTTTATTGGAGGGCAGATGTTCTACAAGTAAGTGAGAGATATGTGTGTGTGTGTGTGTGTGTGTGTGTGTGTGTGTGTGTGTGTGTGTGTGTGTGTGTGTGTGTGTGTGTGTGTGTGTGTGTGAAGTTACATGAATTGTTACTGAACTGATAGACAGTGAGGGCTTGGACATTTGTTCCTAAAGGCAGTTCCATATCAATGGTATTTGTAGCAGGAAATTTTTATTTTGTACAGCTATATTTGTTGAAAGAAATTTATGCATTGAACTGAAACTTCATACTTTGCCCCTAATCCCTTCACCTAACATTTAAAAATGTATACCTCTCTTTGAATGTTTTCAGTGTATATTTATCACTTCTGGCTGATGTTTCAACCCCTCTTTGAATGTTTCCAGTGTATATTTATCACTTCTGGCTGATGTTTCAACATCAATTAATGGGCTATTTTTAGATTAAGCTTATCTATAAGCACATTGTTTGTTATGACTTTTTCATGGATGTAGGGTTTGAATCCTTCCTCTTCCTTTATACCTTAGTTTGGCAGTTGTCACAGAGGGTTAAGGCTATGAGCTATACTTTCTGTGGTACAGGGTTTGATTACTGGAGCCCTCATAAGCCTTCTGTGTGACCTTGAACACTTCATTTAATCAGGCAGTACTTTGGAGCAACTAAAAATTTGAGCTTGGCTCCTCAATGGTCCCCTGGATTGCTATCATATTACTATGAACCAGAGTAGTTATGTTGTAAAAGAGGAAATATAAGTAAACAGGAGAGTCATTATATAAGCCACCTTCTTTGGGTATAACCTTTGGTTTTCTTATTTTCATAAATGTTGACAGTGTATTTATTATTTAGCTGTGAATACACTGAAAAACGTGGTCTATGACTTTAATTTCAATATTTTAACTATGAATACATTTTTACTTTAGCCTGATTTTACAGGCACATGGGAGTGAAATGCACTGCATTTGGGCTACAGCTATTTGTCTACCACTTTGTACAAATGACTAAGGCTGTAAACTGTTAGAGTTGCTTCCTATAGAACAGGGTTTAATTATATTAATCTTAATTTGTCTTCTATGTGAGTCTGGCCAAGTTAGTTCACCAGACAGTACCCCTGTGCTGCTCCTGAAAAAGGGCACTTTTGTCTAGAGGGCTATCCCAGACAGTTAGCAAATGCATTCCACATTTGTCTTTTGAATTCCTGCACTCTTCACATAGACACAAATTATTGCCTCACTATATGTTATCAGAGTATGAATTCTAGCATGCTAGTTATAGTTTAATGGGTTTCCAGGTACATTTTCACTGAACATAAGTTTCAAGTGAAGAGAAGTTTACTGTTTCTCATGTTAAGTCTGTTTTCAGTACTTTTCAGTTCAGGGTACTCTGATGATGCCCTAGGACGTAAGGGTGAAAGCGCTTAGTTCCATTGTGAAGATTGTCTTGGTTCTTGTATCGGTCCTGTGTTGGAATAAAGACTTTTACTTAAATATCCAAGGATTCAAGGTTACTGAAATTTCTTTGGTTCATTGTGAGGGTGTTTTGTTTACAAAATGCCTGTCAGTGTTTTGCTGTAAAATTTGAACTAAACATTTTAAATGAAATCCAAGATCTTTTTGATGTGTAAAAGTAAAGAAGAAAATAATAAGCATACTGATAGGTTTGGGAAATATTTTATGGTAATTGAGGAGTAATGGGTATTGATATGGCTGGAGGGGATCTGCTTCGTTAACCTGCACAGGACCTCATTTGTCCAACATCTGCCTCTGTTAACTCTGGAGGTGTATGCTGCAAGAATACTGCATTATCAGCCGGGCTATTCAGGTTGGTCAGATCAGCACAGAGTGATGTCAGAATGGATAGCTATTCTTAGTAACATGGAAGACACGGAAAGGTAAAAAAATGAAATGTAGGTATCTTGTAGGCATGTAAGCCCTCCTCAACTCAAAAAAACAGTATGTTGTATGTAGTAATGTTTATGATTTTTGTATGACTTGTGAGTTGCTAAACTTACTTCACCAACAAAAGCTGCTGCAGTATTTATACATATTAATTGTTTTGCTTTATTCATTGCACTAAAGAATAAAATAATTCATTTACTGGCCTAGATTGTGCAATAAATTCTAAAAATGTTGCATTTTAGTTGCTTATTTTTACAATGCCTTTTTACAGCCTTCAACACCTTCAAGGGGTTGATATTTGTTAGGTCATATAGTCTGCATTGTTTGGAGTGAAAAAGTTAATCCAATACTGTGATACAGTCTTCTCTGCAAGATCGGATTATAAAGGATTCTGCATTTAGTTATACAATGTTACTTTGTCTGGCAGTTATTGCAGAGTACTAAAGCTCTGACTTGTTGCTGCTTCCTGTGCCAGGGATGCAGGATGTAAATCTTTCTGCTTTCATTTGCCTACTATGTGGCCTTTATCAAATCATTTAACCAAACAGTGCTTTCGGGCAATTGGGAATTTGTGTTAGGCTTCTTAATGGTCTCCCGGACCTCATGTGGTTGTTTTCTGTCAGTCATTCCCTATTGTGTAGCTGATCTATTTCAAGAAATGTTATGGCAATATTGTCAGTACACCAAATTTTTAAAGCAACATAGACCATTTATTCTTCAAGGGCAATAGGTATTGAATTTGTAGATGAGGTATTGGAATGCACAGGACACAAATTATCAGATTTGCCAACAGCAACATCTGCATAAGTAATAGCGCTTTTTAATGTGAAATTATTCAGATGGCTTTTACTTCTGCATAGATCATACATATGGACTAGCAGATGTTATCAGATGGTTATTTCTTATGCTCTCATCATTAATGCTCTTCTGTTTAAATGTGCTACACATGGCTGTGTCTCATGGTGTGATGATAGTGATCTTCAAACAGTTTCTTGTAATTCACCAAAGCAGCCAATAAAGTACATGCATTTTATTTATTCATAACAATGCAGTGTATACACAGTCTAAAAATGGCTATAACTGACATTAAAGTTGGGGGCTATATGTGAATGAAAGTACTTTATGCTCTTATTAGCTGATAACTTTAAAAGTCTTCACTCTAGCTTTTCAGGGCTAGTGTGAACGTGTATGTGAATTAAATAAGAATACTTTAGCTAAAATGTGTTTGTGAGAAAGAAATCTGAAATATGTGACTTCAGTCATTATTGTTGTTAATTGTTTTGACACAGACATCTGAGAAGAATACAGTCAACAATGTAGCTTTAATTGCTGAATTTGGGGGATCTCTGTGGATAGAAATGACTGATCCTGCTGTTTTGAAAAAGTAAAAAAGTAATTAATCTGTCTTTGCAAGACTACTGTGTATTTGTGTAAAGCAAATTGAAATACTATGCTATAGCCACTTTAATCACAGTCAGACATGCAATGTGTACACAGTCAATAAAGTGGCCTTAATTGAAGAGTACTGATATTGGCGGATTATAATGACAGCAGTATGAGTGCCCTTTTATGGTTGAAATCTTCTTAAGTGGGTAATTTTGTCATTATTGGTTAATACATCGTTTCACTGCCTACTGAAAAAATATTCAAAACTACAGATTTAAAACATACTATAATGAAAGTCACTATACTAAATAAGAAATATAATGTATAACAATCACAAATTTGAATCCAAAAAGAGCACACGTATTTATGCATGATCCTAAAAATGTAGGGGGGGGCATGGTTTGAAAACATTGCAGGACGCAAGGTACACTTAATCCACCAGTGGATTTAATAATGTTTCATGCCACATTGCCAGCTTGTCTGTTCTTGTGAGCTCTCCAATAATTAAATATCTGACAGGCTCAGATTCCTTTGCACACAAAGAAGGGAAAGGTGCTACTACTGTAGTCAAGCATTTTCCCCTATCCAAATGAAATCCCTTCTACAAGAATTCACTTTATCTAGAAAATGACAAGACAGAGGTAGTTGGATACTCTAAGATGCATAGAGTACTGAAGGTAGAAATAACCATGAACTTTCTGTACCATATGCATTATGTCTTAGCAGAGATGTGTCCATGCCTGGGAGTAAACCTAAAACTTCCTTAGTATCTCAGTACAAGTATTTTGCAAGGAGCCAACCAAAGTAGGCCTCAGATGAATCTCCAGATAAACCATAGTATCCCCTGCTACTAGAAAGGGAAACTGTGCTACATCTTGGTCAGATGGGAAATTATTGATTTTAATAGGTTTATAGGTTGGTACTAGGCTATTGACCCTAGGTCCTATACAAGCCTAGCCATAACAACTCCCTGGTTATTTCTTCCCACAGTATTTACTTCCCTGGACCCCCATCTAGCAGGGCAACTGACATAATCATTTTTGCTTTTGTTTTAGAAGTGTTAACTTTATAATCTGATAAGGTAGCAACACGAGAAAGGTTCCCAGACAATATTAAGAGCTCTCTGTCAGCATCAGCCAGGAACACCAAGCGGTAATTGGTGTATAACACTATTTTGTGAGATATCCTTCACAAAGGGTAGCCTTTCAAGAGCAGGGAACACTTATTGACTCCCAAGGGCTCTAAATAGATTGCAAATGAAAGAAGGGAGAGTGGGCAATCCTGCCTAATATCTCTATGTATGAGTATCACAGAGGATAAAAGGGGGTTCAGTTTACCTGTGGATTCTATATGTAGGCTTTGAATCAGATTACTAAACATAGAAGGCAAATCCATTTTAGCTGGAACTCCCCAAAGAAAGACTCAACTGACTGTATCAAAGGATTTTTGTGCATCATAGCTGGAATAATACCAAAGTGCACCTTGCCTCAGATGCATTTTCTATTAGTATATGTGTTGTAAAATCTTGTTCTATTAAGAACCAAGAAACAAACACAAACAGTTAAACCAAGTATGAGGCAAAAAAGTTATCCAATGCCACCAACCACAACCAGTCAGCAGTTCTCCAAAAAGTTTTAATAAATATCCAAGGTAGTTTAAGCACTTTCGTCAGGAATACATCAATGACTTCATCGGAAATATTGAAACAAAACTTTTCCACACATTATAAAGTGTTGCAAACTACATCACATGATAAAAACCACAAATAGAAAACCTGGCCATGACTTTAGTTAATTGAATTCAATTAGGTTCACTTAAAGTAACAAACCTCCATTTTTCTCACTGAATAAAACTAAAAACATTATAAAAAGCAAACACAATAAACATGTATGATGTCCCAATAAACTTGAATTAAAGGGAATTTATACATTTAAAGCTTTTAGTTTTAAAACACTGTTTATAGCTACACTATCATTCAAACCTGGTGCAGAATATGCATTTAGTTTAACCTGCCAGAGTAATTCTTTGTATTCAAGTACAATTTTCCAGGGATTCCCCCCCCCCAGTGTCTCATTTTTCACCATGTCCATACCTGAAAAAACAAAATGATGGTTGGGAAAAGTAGAAATGTGCTTAGCAAGAGCATTCTTATTGTCATTATTTCTAATGTCCCTAATATGTTTGTATATATGGTCATGGAACCTTCTCTGAGTCTTACCTATATAAAAACTGGCACAGTTCTCACAAAATGCACAATAAACCAAACCAGAGGAATTACAATCAAAACGAAAGGGAATTTTAACATTGATGTTATTTAACCTAAGATGGTCACATACTTTCAAAAAGGAACATTGTCTACAATTCCCACATCTAAAATTACTGTTTCTTCTGTTGGAAGATGTAAAATCTAGTGACCTTTCAAGAAATTGCTTAATGGTTTTACCTTTTTTATAAACAATCAATGGGCCTAAACCCAAGGTGTCAGTGTAACCATCAAAACAATGAAAGATGTTCCAGTTTTTGACAAGAATTGCCCTTAACAAATCTGACCTGGAATCATAAACAGAAATGCCCCCGGAAGTCTTTGTCGATGTACTCTTCCTTCATTGGGGTAATGTCTCTCACACTTTCATCAGTGATACTTAACAAAGGTTTAAACACACCCTCATATCTTTTCTTATCTACCTCCTTTTCACCACTGTGTATCAAATCCTTGGGATAGCCCCTAGCTATAAACATCTCAACAAGACAAATCACCTGTTTCTGGTACATTTGGTCTTCAGAGACTAATCTAGCCAGCCTAACAAACTGGCCTTTGATGACGGCCCTCTTTTGGTGCACAGGGTGGTTGGTCCCAAAGTGTAAGATGCTGTTGCAGTAAGTAGATTTTCTATACAGATTACTGCAGTATCTACTTAAACTGACATCTTTGGTCAATTCCACATCTAAATAATGCATATTTTCTTTATGGAAGGAATAAGTAAATTTTAAAAAGGAGGTGGTGTTGTTTAACTGGGAAACAGAGTTCAAACTCACTGGATGGATGTTTCCATATAAAAAAGGTCATCAAGAAATCTTGCATAAAATTCCCATGGTGCAGGTTTAAATAATGTAAACAAAAACTTAGTTTCCCACCAAAACATAATGATGTTCACAAAGATGAGGGCACAAGCTGCCCCCATCACCACACCGTTCTTTTGTAAAAAGTATTGACCATCAAGGTAGACAAAGTTGTATTTAAGAGTCAATTCCATTAAGGCAACCAAGACCCCCACATCATTGTTAGGTAACTGGGTGGCTTTGAAGAGAAATTCTTCGAACCATTGCAAACCAAGGTCATGCAGAATAACATTGAACAGATTGATTACATCCACAGTACCAAATCCAAAATCTTTATCAAATTTGGCTTTCCTCAGTTTTAATAGGAAGTCCCAAGAATCACAGCACAAGTGCTGACTTCCATCTAATACTTTTTTTAGTCTGACATCAATGTATTTACCTATAGGGTGGATTTTTGATTTTGCTGCATTAACTATAGGTCTCATGGGCGGGTCATTGTGGTCCTTATGGATTTTAGGCAGATATTTCTACTTTTCCCGACCATCATTTTTTTTTTTCAGGTATTGACATGGTGAAAATTAGGCATGGGGGGGGTTCCAGGAAAATTGTACTTGAATACAAAGAATTACTCTGGCATGTTAAACTAAATGCATATTCTGCACCAGGTTTGAATGATAGTGTATCTATAAGCAGTGTTTTAAAACTAAAAGCTTTGAATGTGTAAATTCCCTTTAATTCAAGTTTGTTGGGATATCATACTTGTTTATTGTGTTTGCTTTTTATAATGTTTTGAGTTTTATTCAGTGAGAAAAATGGGGGGTTGTTACTTTACGTGAACCTAATTGAATTCTATTAACTAAACTCGTGGCCAGGTTTTCTATTTGCGGTTTTTATCATGTGATGCAGTTTGCAACACTTTATAATGTGTGGAAAAGTTTTGTTTCAATGTTTCTGATGAAGTCATTGATGTATTCCTGACGAAAGTGCTTAAACTACCTTGGATATTTATTAAACCTTTTTGGAGAACTGCTGACTGGTCGTGCTTGGTGGCATTGTATAACTTTTTTGCCTCATACTTGGTTTAAATCTTGTTCTATGCTTAATAAACCCAGTATGATCAGGATGGATAAGTCTGGGCAGGATATTTGACAGCCTGTTAGTGAACAATACCATGTAGAGTTTAAAATTGTGGCTTACTATGGAAATGGGTCAATATGAAATTACTGAAGTAGAATCCTACTAAGGCTTGTTTACAAATCCATTATTGCTTCCTTCTAGAAGATGGGAAGGGCATCTTCTCATAGTTTCTTGTTGGCCAGAGTACAGAATCTTGAGGAAAAATCTAGGCCTGGCCAGTTATAAGTTCCCAATGGATTGCCATCTTGATCTAGTGTTTTTCCCTTAGTCAGTGATTTTATAGTGTCCACGGCCTCCTGTACAGAGGTGGAATAATGCAGCAATTTTGCTTCTTCTGAAGTAAAGGAGGAAAGAGATAGAGCATCTAGTAATGCAAATTGCTGTTATGGTGAGAGGAAGGCCTATCCATATAGAAATATTGTCCGGTGTAATATTTAGAAAATACCACTATTACACCTTGTGCTTAAATACAGAGATTCAAGGTAGACAGATCCCGTACTTATGCCACTTGCCTGTCCACTACTTGTTTAAGAAGCAGAAAGGCCAAGAACTTTTTACTGACTGAGGAAAAGTTGAAGGCTGTGAGTCTCAATGCCTGATGCATCTGACCAACTTTATAAAATAAGTAGCAGACTATTTCAAGATTAATATCTTTTAATCTATCTTTGTTTACCCTGCACCTCACAGCATAACTGCTTTTGATCCTGCTAGTGGTCCTCCTGCAAATGCTCCAACTTAACCCCAAAAGATCTCAACCCCCTTAGTAAATGAACAAGGAGAGCTGGCAAGGATTCCTTAAAATGATCCCACCCACAGCAAACTGAGAAGAGTTAAAAGTCAGCCTTGTCAGTTGTCTCTGCGCAGATTGATTGCAGGTGACTATTAAAGTCAGGGTCTTTGCATTAAGACAGTCTCTATTTCCAATGTCTTAAGCCAGGAACAGCCTCCATGCTGATTACCAGCTTCAATGTGAATTGATCTGATATAACAAAGGGTGACATTACTAATGCATCTATTACAGACCAGTATTTTCTAGTTATGAAATATGCACCATATGTGGAAAAGGTTTTAAAGTGGGGGAGTAGCAGGTACACATATAACTGGGCAACTGAAGAGTGGATATTTGCCATGCCAGACAAAAAGAGTCATGCTCTTAAGGAGTCTGTCTGCTGAGAGCAAGAAGGGCTTGCTCAGACCAGCTGAGACCTTATGTGGAGACATTACTATGTTCCATTCACCACCTCCCCCACAAAAAAACAAATCCTTCCTGAAAGGCCACCAATCCCTTCCCAGATAAGCCATTTCCTAAGGGAAGTTTCCTGATGGGTGATATGTGTTCATAATCATAACCATCTGGCCATTATAGAAAAACTTTCACATATCTGTCCTCATTGTCTGCTCTAAACTCATTTAAGTGAAAAGGATTATTCTTCTTTAATAAAGTTACAACTCCCCTATTACATCTTAAGAGGCCACTGAAAAACAGCCATCTCAGTAGACTCAGCTAATGATAGCATGATGATCAATTGCCATTAGATGGATTTCTTGAAAATAAAGAATGTGGGGTCAATATTTATGTAGGAGAACACCCTGTCCCACTTGTGAATAGCAACAGTGCTGTTGATGTTTAACAATAATATAGTTACCGACATTATAAAAACCTAAGCATTCAGCTGCCTCCCTCATGCCCCTGTATCTACAGCATAATCAAGTGCCAGCCCTCGGAAAGTTTCAAATAAATCAACAGTGCCATAAAGAAACTCTCCAGACCATAGTGATAGTACCTAATACAAACAGCAAGAACCTTCAAGATACAATTTAAAACAGCAGGCAATACAAATACAATAGAAAACTGAAAAAAAAAATATATGCAAGCAATATGCTTGGAGATGCATTTTACTAAATAAGCTAGACAATGACTGAAAGCCACCTGCTGAAGTGAACAACCATTTCAATTCCAATTGAGGTTTAAGGGACCAACAGGGATCTGGTCTAATGCTTTATGTCACCATCCCCCCAGCTATCATGACAAAACTTATAAGTATTACAGCACAATATTTGCAGCTTTCAGAAGTATAATAAACACTGCAGGAATCTATATAACCTTTTTAAACACCTTTATAAGTTATCAATTAAGACATAAACAAGCAAACATTATTAACAAAAAAATAGCAACATGTTTCCTTTTACATATATCATACATCGCATATCTTTTCTTTTTTATAACTATCATCGCTGCAACATTACATAACTTGCTGAATTCCTGCCTTCCCTTAATCCTCCTCCTTCTGAACATTTTTCTGCATGCATTGTTCCCTTAATTTTCATCTAGTCTCTGTGCAATTTGCTCCTTCCCTCTTCTAGTTTTTTTATCTCTTTTATGAAATTCAGTACTTCAAATGCACTTGGATCAGACTTTGATTTCCCTTTTCTAGTAATTTTTTTTTTTTTTTGGCAGTCAATAGAATTAACCGTAACAAGGCCTTACTATGTATAGGCAATTTAGATCCTGAGTGCTAGCTCAAAATAATAATTTCCTTAACTATAGCCATTTGCTCACCCAATATTTCTGTTAGAGTACTCTGTGGGGAATTTTTAAAATCTGCCAACCCATTACACTCACAAAACATGTATTCCCAGTTACCTCTTTCATCCCCATCACACATTCAATGTTTACTATCTACCTGAAGAAAAATTCTTTGAAGCCTGCTGGGGTATAAAAATGCCAATGCAAATGCTACCAAAAAAATCCTAAACCTTCTCGACTCTGATGCATATTTGGAAGCCATACATATGTCCTCTCGTTGTTCCCTTGTAATTTGCCTTTCCAGTATCTTTCTGCTCTTTTCAAACTCCCTCTAATTGATACTTATAATTATCAGGTAATATCTTATATACCCTATTAATCGAAAGTCAAAGATTCACCATAAACCACAGAAACAGAACTCAACGCTGCTCCAGCACAATGAAGGCTGCCCAGTAACCACAATCACGTTGCTAGATATATGAATTACAACCACAGAGTGAATATAATTAAACTGGTATTTATTTAAACAAAAAATAATAATAAAATGAGTAACAGACTTAGCGCTTTCATCTCACCACTGAGACTTCTTCAGAATCCTGTTACAAATAGACTCAATTGTTCTTTTATAACAAATAATTCTCACTCATTGGTCCACAGAAACTGACATCATTAATTGATAAAAAATAATAAAATGAGTATTGTGAATAAAATAGAATGTAAATAAAATGTAACTAGCCTTCGTTACTTTTCTTGACTGGGGCTGGCTTAATATTTTAAATGCGAAGAATTAATTGAATAAACAAACCACGCAAAACCTGATTATAAAACAAATAGTAGCTTATGAATACTGAACCATCACTGTACACTGCCTCTTAAAAAATGTATATATATATATATATATTTATATTTTGTATATATAAATTAATAGAAAATCAACATTGAAAATCAACGTTAAAACATATGTAACGTAGCATACGTAAAAAAATGCTCAATGTGAAATTCCTAAATATAAAAAACTAATATAAACAAGTATGAAATATGCTGATCACAAATATAGAAATGCAAGTATAAATATAATATGATGTGAAAATGCAAGCTTAAAAATTCAGACGTAAAAATTCAAACATAGAAATTCAGCCATAAACATCCATACATAAAAACTACAGGCATGAAATTCAGAACCTGAACATAACCTTAAGCATAAGGAATTGGACATGAGAAATCACAGATCCCCAAACTCTTGGGTCCAATACTGTCATAAATGCCACCAAATGAATGAACTACAATGTTGAACATGAAGTAATTGTATCAATATGCAAAACACAAAAAAATAAAATGTGTATAAATAATACATGTACAAATATAAATATGTATGTATATAAATATAAAATGTAATGTAACTTGATATATATGTATATGTATAAATATATGAATATATAAAAATGTATGTGTGTGTGTATATTTATTTATTTATTTATATGTAAAAAATGTATAAGTTATTAATAATAATGTATAAAGTATTAGGATATGAAATATTGAATATAGGATATTAATATAAATATAAATATACATATAGATATAAATATGAATATAATATAAACATAAATAATTGATAAAATAGATTAAATGAATAATTGATTAAATTTCATCTACTGTGTCTCTTAGGATCACCTGCTAATACTTTTAATGCCGGACTAATGGAAATGTGGTCATTGAGTCCCTTACTACCACAAGCATCTAACCTTAATTGCCATATAATTTCTTTGTATTCCAAACGTGTCTCCCAATCCCCTCCTCTTTCTGGGTATGCAATTTCCTCCAATACCCAGAACTTAAGTCAGCATGTATACAAGTCAAAGCATGTCTATAAAGTGCATTATTGTCATTACGTTTGTTAATGTCTCTCATGTGCACATATATTCGAGATCTGAGGTGGCGTTCTGTTTTCCCAATGTAATAACAATCACAAGCTTTGCAGAAAACAAAATATACCACCCCTTTTGAATAGCAACTGTAGTATTTCCTAGCTTTAAGTGTGATTTGCAAATTTGGAATTCTAACCTCTTTTAATCCTGCTATGTAACAACATTGTGCACATCTTCCACAAGCATAACTACCTTGTTTTTTAATACTTCCACCACTACTACTTTTGTCCTTCTCTATAATATTCTTAATATTTCTATTTCTTCTGAAGCTGAATTTAATCTTATTTTGAAAGACATCCGTCCTCACTGCCATGTTTTTAAACATTTCCATGTTTCATGTATGCTTTTTTTCAACCAGCCTATACCTTGATGGTAAGTAAGGGTCAAATATGGTGTAACCCCCTCCCTAACTCTTTCCTGTGTACTCAAACTATTGTTCCTACTATCCGTGTTGTTAACATTTTTTTAAGTACAGTATCTGCATCAATATTAATATCAATATTGAGTACTGGATTTCCTTCAAGAACTAACACACCATCCTTGACCAATAGTGGAGTATATTTAACACCTCTCCCTGCTGTTACGTATTCCTTAATTGGGATTATAAAGTCCATAGGATATCCTCTGTCCATAAACATTCTCTCTATATTGTTAATTTCCTCCAAAAATTCAGTCTCATCTGAAATCATTCTAGCCATCCTGATCATCTGTCCTTTTATAATGTTCTTTTTAAGTTGGTAAAGATGGTCACTATCAAAGTGTAGATACGCATTAGAGTAGTGTTCCTTTCTAAAAATATTGGATTTATAGCATTTATTATTGTAATCCTTAATCAACTTTATATCCAAATAGTGAATTTCATTTGTCCCAATTTCGTGTGTAAAATTTAAAAAAGAAGTTGTCTGATTAATGTAACTAATAAATGCATTCACCATATTATAAGATCCTGCCCATAGGACAAAAATATCATCTAAAAAATGAAAATACTGGCCAATGTATTGACTATACATAGAATTTAAAACATAATTCTTCTCCCAAAACAGCATTACCATATTAGCAAAAACTGGGGCACAGGCTGAACCCATAGCAACCCCGTCCTTCTGGTGATAATAATCACCCTCAAAATGCATGTAATTATATTTTAAAACCAATTCCATGCTTTCTAAAACTAATCTAAATTCTTCAACTGTTAAAAAATTCATTTCCTGTAATATATCTTCAAACCATTCTAAACCTAAGACCTGGGGAATGACAGAAAACAAATCTTTCACATCAATGGTAATGAAGAGAGTTTCATCAGTATATATGCTTCTCCCAATTTTCTGTAAAAAATCCCACGAATCTACTAAGATATGATTATATTTATTATAAAATTTTTTAACTTTTGTATCAACGTAGATAGCTAGAGGCTGCGTTTTTGATCCTTGGGAAGATACGATAGGCCTCAATGGGGTGTCGGACCAGGATTTGTGGATTTTGGGTATACCGAAGATAGCAGGTATCACCAGTTTCGGAACTTTTAAAAAATTGTATAATTTGGTATCAATCATACCTGTAAGTAAATTGTCATCTAAAATCAAGTCAATTTTTCTATATGAAATGTTTATTTCATTCCTGGTTACCAAGCTATAATGTTCCTCGGTATCTAAAATATCTTTCATCCTTTTAATGTAGTCCCATTTATCCATTATCACCAGCCCTCCCCCCTTGTCAGGCTTCATAATTCGTATCTTGTCATTTTTACTCAAGTTATCCAATAAATCTGCCTCAGCCTTGGTCAAATTTTTCTTCAATTTTCTTCCTTTCCTGTGCTCGCTACGAACTCTGTTGATAACACATTTTTCAAAATTTAAAATTTCATGTTGAAGTGGGGGGTTGTATATACTTAGTCTAGTTAAACCATCCCCTTTGTCTTTTACTGCTTTGTCTTTAAACAAATGTTGAAAATTCAGTTTACGTGTAAACATCCTAATATCCAATATAATATTTTCTATCTTAGGCTTGTTTACAGGAACAAAAGTAAAACCTTTTATAAATAAATTAAAAAATTCCTCACTAATAGCCATGTCAGTATAGTTAAAAATGTTAAAATTGTTGAAAGCATTGATTATATTGACCTGTTGTTCATGTTCTTGTTCTACAAACATGTGTTCTCCATTCAGTTCTTCTAAAATTACTTTGTCTATATTTGTTAGAGAGACCCCCTATCTGTGCTCTCTCCCCATCTGCTGTACACTGTTGGTCATTGTTGCTTGTGCATAGGAGGGTTGCTGAGTTTGGTTCCTCAATCTCTCTGACCTCCTTGGTTCCTCCATCTCTAAAGGGAACTGTATTCTCTCAATATTTTGGTCACTATCACCAGAATAAAATTGTTCATTTTTGTAATGACCGTATTCCTGTATATCCTGATTCCTGAATTTATTCCATCCTGTTCCCCCTTGTCTGTAGCTCCTATTGTCATTTTGTTTATATTTATAAGACATCCTGTTCTGTCCAAAACTTTGTGTTTTTGTTACATTTGTATAAGCAAAACCATTTTCATATTCATATATGTCCCTTTCTGATTTCTTTAATTTTCTTTTAATGTTAGTGTCAGTAACAAAATCAGTATCATGCAAAACCTTAACATAAACATATTTGTATTCCTCCACTGGGAATAACAAATCTGTACTGATTTCTTTGTGTAAATTGTCTATCTCTTTTTTCTTTAATTCCATGATTTCCATATTCCGATTCATCATTAATCTCAACATAGCCAGCCCACAGTCATTAAAAATATCACATACACGTTTTAAAAAAATTTTATCTTCAAAAGCATTATTCGGAAACTTGTTTAATCTCAAACCCTTTGGTACAATCTTTTGTTTTATACACTTGTCAAAGTACCAATTCTCTATCGCTAGGGATTTGTATTTAGTTAATAAAGTTTTAAAATTCTTACATTTGTCCTTAAAAGTCATTTCATTTCGGTTATGGTTGCTTTTTTCAGCTACGTTAGTTTGAAAAGACTTATTTAACCATGTATTGAAATCTACATCCTTGTACGACTCAATATACTGCTTTTTGCTTTGTCCTTCTTCGGAATCAAAGTTTTGTTTGTTTGTCTCATCTGTTCTCCGGTTAACACGATCTAATCCAGATCATCCCCCTCGTGTTACCGCGTCGCGCCCTTCTGATGTCACTCCAGCGACCACATTCCCCCTCGGGCTGCTCTGCGCACATGGGATACCATGGGCGGAACCACTAGGTGTATCTCCACTTTGAGAATGGGTTTGTATTACCCTTAACAGCTCGTTTAACATACCGCTGCTATCCATAACTTGGTAGGACTCCTCATAGCCGGAATGGCAATAGTTGACAACTAGTAATCGAAAGTCAAAGATTCACCATAAACCACAGAAACAGAACTCAAGCGCTGCTCCGGCACAATGAAGGCTGTCCAGTAACCACAATCACGTTGCTAGATATATGAATTATGACCACAGAGTGAATATAATTAAACTGGTATTTATTTAAACAAAAAATAATAATAAAATGAGTAACAGACTTAGCGCTTTCATCTCACCACTGAGACTTCTTCAGAATCCTGTTACAAATAGACTCAATTGTTCTTTTATAAGAAATAATTCTCACTCATTGGTCCACAGAAACTGACATCATTAATTGATAAAAAATAATAAAATGAGTATTGTGAATGAAATAGAATGTAAATAAAATGTAACTAGCCTTCGTTACTTTTCTTGACTGGGGCTGGCTTAATATTAATAATAAAAAATCCTAAACCTTCTCGACTCTGATGCATATTGGAAGCCATACATATGCCCTCTCGGTGTTCCCTTGTAATTTGCCTTTCCAGTCTCTTTCTGCTCTTTTCAAACCCCCTCTAATTGATGCTTATAATTATCAGGTAATATCTTATATACCCTACTAATTAATCCTTTTTTAACAACAGCATCTGTTCTAGATTCAATTAAAATCTCTATCAGAGAAGATCATTCACATAAGATTCCCCTATCCCTTTTTCTTTGCCTATACTATAATATCAATCCCTGGCAGGGATGACAGTCTCTAGGTTGCAGTCAAAAAATCTTCTTAGCCTCATCCCACTCTATTACCTTTCTTTGTCTTGTCATTTTCTCCCAATATCTTTGTTCTTTTGCCAGTTTTCTCCTGCACATTCCAGTCTCCTTCCACCTGTTTTCTGTATTCCTACTTGCAGATATCCCTACTGGAAAAATCTCCTCTCAACATTCTCATGTTGGCTTAGTCCTTAGAAAACTTTCTGCTACTTTATTAATAATATATCTATATGCAGCACCAAGGATCAAATGGTGGAAATTGAAAAAGGGTAATTGTGAGGTGGAGTTCAGGGATGAGTTAAGACAGGCACTGGGTGGCAGAAAAGAGTTACCAAATAGCTGGGTAACTACAGCAGAGCTAGTAAGGAAGACAGCTAGAAAGGTGCTTGGTATCACATCTGGACAGAGAAAGGACGACAAGGAAACATGGTGGAATGAGAAAGTACAGGAGAGCATACAGAGAAAGAAGTTGGCAAAGAAGAAGTGGGATTGTCAGAGAGATGAAGAAAGTAGACAGGAGTATAAGGAGATGAGATGCATGGCAAAGAGAGAGGTGGCGAAGGCTAAGGATAAGGCGTATGAAGAGTTGTATGAAAGGCTGGACACTAAGGAGGGAGAAAAGGGCCTGTACCGATTGGCTAGACAGAGGGACCGAGCTAGGAAAGAAGTGCAGCAGGTAAAGGTGATAAAGGATAATGAGGGAAACATACTCACAAGTGAGGAGAGTGTGTTGAGCAGATGGAAAGAGTATTTTGAGGGGTTGATGAATGAAGAGAATAAGAGGGACAGAAGGTTGGATGATGTGGGGATAGTGAATCATGAAGTGCAGTGGAATAGCAAGGAGGAAGTAAGGACAGCTATGAAGAGGATGAAGAATGGAAAGGCTGTTGGTCCAGATGACATACCTGTGGAAGCATGGAGGTGTTTAGGTGAAATGGCAGTGGAGTTTTTAACCAGATTGTTTAATCAAATCTTGGAAAGTGAGAGGATGCCTGAGGAATGGAGAAAAAGTGTTTTGGTACCGATTTTTAAGAATAAGGGTGATGTGCAGAGCTGTAGTAACTACAGAGGGATTAAATTTATCAGTCACAGCATGAAGTTATGGGAAAGAGCAGTGAAAGCTAGGTTAAGAAGGGATGTGATGATTAGTGATCACCAGTATGGTTTCATGCCAGGAAAGAGCACTACAGATGCAATGTTTGCTCTGAGAGTATTGATGGAAAAGTACAGAGAAGGTCAGAAGGAGTTGCATTGTGTTTTTGTAGACTTAGAGAAAGCATATGACAGGGTGCCTAGAGAGGTGTTGTGGTATTGTATGAGGAAGTCGGGAGTGTCAGAGAAGTATGTAAGAGTGGTACAGGATATGTACGAGGGTAGTGTGACAGCGGTGAGGTCTGCAGTGGGAGTGATGGGTGCGTTTAAGGTGGAGGTGGGATTACATCAAGGATCAGCTCTGAGCCCTTTCTTATTTGCAATGGTGATGGACAGGTTGACAGATGAGATCAGACAGGAGTCCCCGTGCACTATGATGTTTGCAGATGACATTGTTATCTGTAGTGTGAGTAGAGAACAGGTGGAGGAGACCCTGGAGAGATGGAGATATGCTCTAGAGAGAAGAGGAATGAATGTCAGCAGGATTAAGACCGATTGAGAGGGAGAATAGAGGAATGGTGAGGATGCAATGAGTAGAGCTGGTGAAGGTGGATGAGTTTAAATACTTGGGATCATTAGTTCAGAGGAATGGTGAGTGTGGAAGAGAGGTGAAGAAGAGAGTACAGGCAGGATGAAGTGGGTGGAGAAGAGTGTCAGGAGTGATTTGTGACAGACAAGTACCAGTAAGAGTGAAAGGGAAGGTCTATAAGAGGGTAGTGAGACCAGCTATGTTATATGGGTTGGAGACAGTGGCACTGACAAAAAAGCAGAAGTTAGAGCTGGATGTGGCAGAGTTAAAGATGTTAAGATTTGCACTGGGTGCAATGAGGGTGGACGGGATCAGGAATAAGTATATTAGAGGGTCAGCCCAGGTTGGAAGGTTTGGAGACAAAGCCAGAGAGGCGATTACATTGGTTTGGACATGTGCTGAGGAGGGATGCTGAGTATATTAGGAAAAAGATGCTAAGGATGAAGCTACCAGGTAGCAGGAAAAGAGGAAGGCCTAAGATAAGGTTTATGGATGTGGTGAGAGAGGACATGCAGGTGGTTGGTGTGACAGAGCAAGATTCAGAGAACAGGAAAAAATGGAAACAGATGATCCACTGTGGCGACCCCTAACGGGAACAGCCAAAAGAAGATGATGATGATGATAATATTTATATAACATTTAATATAATATTCTGTGTGGTTGGTATTACTCACCTTTAGGATCTACATCAAAAATCAAACTCTCTCTTTGTTTCTTGAACTTCCCCCTGCTTTATCATCATTTTCCACTAAGAATTATAAACTTCTGCTTGTGTTATATATATATGAGCCTTAACTGTGTAGCTCTAAAATATCACTCCAAATCAGGTAATCCTAAACTACACTGTTCTATTGGAAGTATCAATGTATCCAAATTAACGTTTGCCCTCTCCCCACCCAGATAAATTAATTCAGTTATTTATTAATTATTGTCTACAACTTCTCCATTGATTAATAAAAACATGTCTGATCTGTATATAAATCTAAAGGGACTACAAATATTTTCACTGTTTTTATCTTACTATCCATATCCATAAACAATATTATCTTCTGTTTAGTCTCTTTCCAAATATCCTTTCCTTCCATAACAGAAGTCTTTTTAATCCATACTCCTAAACACTTCATCTTACTGTGTCCACATAAATATGGATATTGCTGGACCAATTTGTGTGTGGGTGTATAATTTATGGCTATAGCCTTTGTTATATCTTCATTAAATTTATATCTTGAAAACTTGAAACTGGCTCATAATGTTCCACAACACTGTGATGTTTTTTTCTGGATTTATCAGGTACAAAATAATATCATCTGCAAATAAAGACAACTTTTTTTGATTACCACACCAATTATATCCTTGAATTTCTGAGTCCCTTATTTTCTTTAGCAATGGTTCTAAATATAACACAAATAACAGAGAGGACACCCCTACCTGGTCTTCTGTTCAAATATAATTTATCGGAGAAGAACCTTCCCACTTTAATTTTTGCCTCTGATCCTTCGTATATCATCGTACTTAACCTTATTAATGTATCATGGAATGCTTCCATTGCCCTACCTGTAAAACCCCATGTTACTCTGTCGAATGCTTTCTTTACATCAAAATACACCAACAACAGTGCTATTTTCTTACATTCTGCTTCCCTCTAGATCATCATTGTTTTATTAATGTTATCAGATATTGGCCTCTCCTCCAAAAAAAACCTTCATCCTTATCTATCAATTTTGGCAACACCTTTTCCATTCCTACTGTAGATATAATCACTTTATAACTTTAGTTTAAAATTGAAATGGGTGTATATGAAACTAGTTCTAAAGGGTCTTTACTGTCTTTGAGTAATACAGCCACCACAATTTTCTTGAAAGATGATGGTGCTTCCCCTCCTTTTAAAATGCTCTTAAAGAAAATCTTCCAGATCATTATAACTTTCTTCCACAGGAATACCATCTGTCCCGGAGACCTTCCTGTACATTGACTATATGCCACCATTTGTATTTTATCTATTCTTGTCTTAAATATTAGCTGTTGAGCCTCAACTACCAATGACCTTGACATAATTAAGTCTCCCATAAATATTTCCATTTCTGTTCTTTCTTGATTTTCACATCCCTCTGCTTTACACAAATTTTCATAAAATTTCTGAAAAAATATCTAATGCCTTTACAAGATCTCTGGTTATTTTTCTTACTATAGGCTCCATAAGTTTGGTGACAGCCCTTTCAACCTACTGTTGCCTAAGTCACCATGCAGGTTTTGTGCTCTGGAGTTATTATTAAAAATAGTTGCTTAACAACAATCTTCCTAAACTCATGCATATTATACAAATCCTCTCTTATTTTCTCTTTAGCAATTTGCAATTGTTCCTCTTCTTCTCCTGTGAGATTGCCCCTGTTCTGCAATACTTTAATCTTTGCCAGCCCTTCTAAATAATTCCTATTAGTCATTTACCATACTTCTTTCTCTTTTATTTCTACCTTATTTCTAAACTCCATTTTCATTTTATCCCACTCACTAGCTATCACTCCTGAAGAAAATTCTATCTTCTGTAATAACTCTCAAATAATTTTCAAAACCTATCTCTTAAATTCCTCTCTTTTTAATAGGTAGGTGGGAAAGCACCAGTGTGTCTAATTTTTGCTTCATCACCCTGTATTTTTATCTAAATTTAATTAGTGCATGATCTGAAACTGTTATTGGATTGGTGTTGAAGTTTTCAATCATAAGTACATGTTCCTAAGAAATATAATTGCAACACCACAAAATTAAAATTCTTAGTGGGCTCAACTTCAAAGTAGAACCATGCTAAGGAATTTAATTGTGTGGTGTCTTAATCATTTGTAGGGTGCTTTCATTTGGAAATATAATTTCTATCCAGTCTAGCTCAGTTATTGCACATTGGGGAACAATATACAAATTTTGTCTGAGTCCCTTATGCACATTGGGGAACAATATATAAATTCTACCAAATTTGTGTCTTGCTTACCAAATATTCTCATAAATTTCTTCAGTAAAAATGCCTTATTTTGTTATACATCCTTACTGTTGCAAATCAAGTTCCAGTTCCTTCCTATAAGTAATAGTCTGTGCTGAAAGCTAATTATTTCTCCCAAAAAGTTCCATAATAGTAGTTTTTGGTGGTATATAAATACATGCTAGTATAATCCTTCTCCCTTACCAGTAATGCCATACTACAATAAATCTGCTATTATTGTCTCTTATTTCCTCTTCTTATCACTACTGGAGCCCCTCTGTTGTTGTTGTTGGTCTTTTGGCTTTTCCCAGTTAGGGGTCACCACAGCTAACAATCAGCATAATTACTCCCCTTTTCCTTTGTCCCTTGTAGTCTGCTTAATATCTATCTTGAAATCCTTTTTATGTCAAATTCACATGCTTATTTCTTTCCAAATATGATTCTAACAGCATTGCTATTTGCACTTAGCATTTCTTAATATAATTCAATACTCTTTCCTCTTTGTCTATACATGTAAAGCCATTTACATTCCAAGATAATATGGATAGCATAGCCATTATGATAAAAAGCTATTGTTTATACCTAATATACATGACAGTTTGTGAATGTATAATTCCAGTTTATGTTTTACATGTACACGGTTTGTCAGGCTGATCTTTTACGCACTTGTTTTTTTCATCTCCACTTGGACCAATGCCACATTTTCAAAACTTTTTATTTTAATGAAAACCCTCAGACAAATAGCTAAATGCATTTAAAGTACACTCTGATCCCCTGTTAACTTAGAACGCACAAAACTATGTATATTTTCAAAAAAAATGGATTTTAACCCGCCAGATAGAAACAATTGCCCTAAATCGGCAGCTGTACCCATTGGCATTACCTAACATAAAATTAAGGTCACCTACGCTAAAGCGCATGTTACAGCCCATGTTCTGACTTACACTGATTGGTGCCTGATCTTTTCTTATATCTATTCACCTCTCAAATGTAAAAGACAGCATGTATGCTTTCAGAGAACATTGACTTTTAGCCCTAAAGAAATGAAAACACTGCCTCTCTTTAAATAACATTAAACTGTTATATTAAATATATTAAAGTATCCAGGCTGCTCTCTCTTATTCCATTCACATAATTTCCAGCTTTATTTTTCACTGAACCACTTGTCATTAGTACCTTTAAAGTTTGCATTTCCCTCAACAAAGAATGCACAGAACTCTCAACTGAGGTTGTTTCTTATTTATAATCCACAGAACTCTCAAGATTAATTGCTTGTACCTACAGACAGTTCATCTTCATGTAAAAATAATCCGCAAAGAGAAAAGAAACAATTTACATATCTGCAGATGCATGAAGGAATCTTAGTAAGTCCACTCAGAACAGAAAGACTTCTTGACTCCCACTTTGAACATTCATTAATAGAAAAGGTAGGCTAATATCTTTACAAATGTAAATAACTGAACAATTAATTTAGCATTTTCATGGCTGCCATCCTTTTCTTATTTTTCAAGCCTACTTGCTTAATCTAGATATCTACCATTGAAAAATAAGAGAAATGAGCCTAATTCTCCATATAGTATAATCAGTGCACTTTTACTCCCCACCAGCCACTCAGCAGCCCAAGATCACAGCAAATTAAATTAATCTTGCTTCTGTCCAGCTTTCTTTTCTAGTTATGCTGTCAAACTTATATTTCTTACAACTAAAAAAGTACTGGTTTATTTTAATATATTTAACACATACAACTATCATTGAGAAGGCTCCCCACATTTAAAATATCCCTAATACACACTATTCAAAACTGCTTGACCATATGTCATGCAGTTTATATCATGAAATGCTATCTACAAATACTAATAAGAACAAAATTTTATTTACTTGCAGCTTTTATTTTTCTTTTAACATCCTTCTAAACATAAATGGCATCAGATGGGGTATATACTTTACAATACATCCAAAAGTTTAACAAAGTCAGCCCAAGTCCAGTCTTTCTCCGCCACTTTTAATGCAAATCCATATTCACATGTGACTGATGCTTTGTAATGTGCCATTTATTCACTCATTTTAGTATTACTGGTTTTCAGGCTGTTCAAATCCATCTCCCAACACAAGACTCTGATTCAGTTCCAAGGTACTCCTGATTCTTCTAGTCATCTCAGGTGCTTTTTTTCTGTCTCTCAAGCATTTGCCTTTTTAATACTTGCTTTCACTGGCAAAGTCTCTCTATGATCTTAATTGTCAGAATAATGAGAAGTAATGCCCTCCTCTGTTTTCTACCTCACATTTTGTTGGATAAACTTTTTTTTTAGTTTCTCCTTAGCCTGGTGTGCATCCAAAAATATATTTGATCCTCCTGGAAAAATATTCTAAAGACAACTGGCTGAAGTAGCTTAAATCTCACACCTGCCTTTCAAACTTTCCTAATTGGTGAAACAAATTTGCTTCTTGTCTGCCTGATGAACAGTGAATAATCATTTTCCACAAGCCATCTGCTGTCTTCAGTTTCTAATACTTTTCCCTTCTGTCACAGTTTTGTCAGGATCAGTTCTTTCTGCAGGTATGACAGCATCTTTACTAATTTAGCTCATGGCTGTCTTCTCATGGTCAAACCCTGATATAGAATGCCAATTTAGTTGTTGAGTTGTGTTTTCATAAAATTAATGCAGAGTGTGCCTTCTAGATTCTCTGGTATAGCCGAATATCTCAGGTTTTCTCAGTGTGCTTTGTTTTCTAATGCTACCATTTTTGAAACAATTCTGCCTGAGAATCTTCATACTCAGCCAGGCTTTTCTCCATTTCAGCAGTTTTATCAATTCATCTGAATAGTAATTTAGCACTTATTCTATTGTCCAGCCTTTTTTGTCATTTGAGCTTATATATCCCTTCAATGTTTCATTTATTTGTATTACCTCTGAGTACATTTGGTTTATTTCTCCTCTAAATCACTGTACACAATCTCTTGTACCAAAGCTGAAAAATGAACTGCTTTTTGCTGGACAGCTGCAGGATTCTTCCCATCCAGTGTCTTCTCGTTACCTTTTGTGGTTGATTTTCATTCTGGTTTTCTAATTTTTTTCTTTGCCTGCACACAGGTAGTGTACGTACTAACCAATAACTGAATCTTACCCAAAAGGACAATATCACTGGCTGTTACTTCTTATTTTCTGCTTTCATATTGGGAGAGATAAAATTAAGCTGTTGATCAGAGTGCAGCCATTTTGGACGCCAAGAAATCCTTATAAACTTAATAAAAATATATATATATGCTTTATGATAGTATGGTTCACAGTTCAGCCAAATGTCACAGAGGAACAATACTCTGGTGACTATGCTTTGATCAGGTCTATATCACCAAATTGAAAAGACTGGAAAAGACTGGAAAGAGAATAGCTTTAACCTCGAAAATGCCGTTTATTGAGGTGTTTATTGTGAGATCACAGTACAGTGAAGATATGACAATTTGCTCTTTCCTCACTGTAGTGTGATCCTGGAGTTGTTATATATAATTAGCAGGGGGTGTGGGGGCACGGTCCCCCACAAGAGCAAATTAGATGAATGGCATTTTTGATGTTAAAGCCATTCGTTTTTTAGTGCTTTCAAGTTGGTGATATAGACCCCTTTGATCAAAAGTAGCCTCAGCTGCTGCATGAACTGCTCTGTTTTCATCCATTTTTTTCTTGAATAAGAGAAATAGCTCTGCTGATATTTCAGTGGAAGCTGAATCCTTTCTTTGTAATAATGGCAGCTATAAAGGAGGATCATGAACCTGCCCTGAAAGAGAGGCAGTAGAGAATTGTTGTAAATTCCTTCCTCTGGGACTGTGAAGGTAAGAGAGTCACCTGGGATTGCCATTTTAAGAAATGCTGAGTGAATAAGTCTAAACTTCCATGTACTTAGCTGAAGTCTGGATGAAATTCTGTTCATCATTGCCTTGTGTCTGGTGAGTAGCCCTGTTCCACAAATATCTTGCTGCCACCTACTGAAATAAGTTTCCCGGGCATCTGTATCTTCTCCAAATCCTCTCTTTGGTGATATAGCTCAGGAATCTAACTATAACTATAATATGTCTGGGGAAGTGGGATCTCAACTATTGAGGTAGAATAATGAGTTTTCACTTTTGAGCACAAATTCTTATCCAAGTATCCCTGTACTACAAAAACTCAGCTCTCAAAAACAAGTACAAAGATAGAAACTTATGTAAATATTACTTCAAATAAGCAAAATTATCTACCAACAGAACAGTAACATTTCACTTGCCAATAATATTTTAAAACAAGTAAATATTTCTAGCCTCCAAACGCCCATCGGCATCTTAAAACTAGTGCAGTCAAGCTTAAAACAAGCAAATTTGTTTAATACAAAGAAAACAAATTAAGATTTATTTTCTGAATATCTAGGAAAGTTTGCTTTAATTACAAAGTGCTAGCTAGACATTGGGCCAGATTCAGGAAGCCTCCGTGTAAGAGTTATAACTCTTACACGGAGGCTGCAGTTAAACTGTGTGATGTCAGCATGTCATGCATATGCATGAGGTGCATGAGGCATGCTGAATCACACTAGTAACTCTTACACGGTCCGTGTAAGAGAGTAGAAGCGTGTCTGTAGGCTAAGCCCTGCAAGCGGACACGCCCGGAAGACTAGAATGGCTGAAGGTAAACAGCCACGAGAGGCCATGGAAATGTGAATAAACACACTACACAGCACATGCCCCGATAGACCATCAGTGTATAAAGTGAAGAGATGTTATAAAATTAAATTAAAACCTTTTTTTTTTTTTTAAACCCCGTAAATGTTTGCTACTGTGTGCGCCCGTGTGCGCGGGTGTGCTACTAGCGCAATCATAGTTAGCAGTCAGTGGAAAAGGATATAAGAACTAAATATGCAAAGTAAGCCAAGAAGTAATAGCTTAGTGGTAGAGTTGCCGGCCTAAGAGTAGGCAGGCAGGGTTCAAGCCCCCACAACAACCTTTTTTTTTTTGTAAATAAGCACTAAAAAGCCCCCTGACAGTATTGTAAAAATGTAAATGTATTCCCTTTTGTAAAATGGAATGAAATGGAGCATATATTCTGAAGTAACACAATAATAAAAATAGTCAGATATGTACTGATAGCTAAGCTGCTGTGAGACGGAGTGCCCGTAGCTGAGTAGTGTTTAAAAAGCTGCAAACTGCATGCCCGTTGCTAAGCACCGGTTTAATAGGCTGAAACCGTTTGCAACTAGCTGTGCTTAGCTGAACATGTGTGTCACTAACCAATTAAGGTTTATCCCAGCGCACACCGTTTGCGCGCCGCTCCCACAAGCTAACTGCCAGTGCGCATGCATTACCTCCGCGCAAACGAGCGCAGACCTGGTTTTAAGTGCTTAAAAGTGCTTTTGGCATGTTTGATTGGCAGGTCCTCAACTCTTTTCTGTCAGGAAAATCAAAAGTCAGTTGCCAGAGTCAAACCCAGGATACCATGCACTAGAATCAAGGTACTTCACCACTAAGCCATGACAGCAATACCATGAAATGCAGAAATAGCATATATATGGGATAAAATCCAGAATGGAGCATGAGAATGCATTTTCAGTGAAGTAGATACAATTCCAAAACGGCCAATCAGAGAAATGTGCGGGAAAAGCGGCATATATAAGCCCCATAGGCGGGAATACACAGCAGAAACGATTGTAGAACACAGCTGCAGTCAGAATGAGTGGAGTAGGTGAGGGACGTTGCTTTCGAGCACAGCGTTGGGGCATTGAGGAGTCCAGATACATGGCCTGGCTCCTTGTCCATCATCACGAGGCCCAACTCATGCAGGGCCAGGTCTCATGGGGAGCATATAGGGCAGAGGCATGGGACCAGTTTGCTCATGATCTGACCAGTGCTACTGGCATTCCACGCACTGGTGAGCAGGTCCGTCACCACCATGCGGACCTGAAGCGACGCAAGCAAGACCAGTTGACCGAATGGATCCAGGAGGCCCGGGATATGCCCAATGCCCCACTACTGAGTAAGTTACATTTTACTTATGTATGTAAGGATTTCAACTAGCTGATACCATGGAGATGTGTAGTCCAATATTACTTCTTTCGTATTACAGCTGCAGGTGTCCGCTCTATGAACCGCGAGATGCATGCCCATAGGCTGGTGCGGATGCGCCACCATGCAGGTTAGTAACCCCACCCAGTACTTGTAAATAAATATTATACTGTAGCATGTATCAGAACACTGCAGTGTATTGATTAAAAGTAATATAATGTGCAAGCAAGATTTGAAAGTCTGCAGGTATGGCTGCAACAAGTTCATCAGTATGCAAGTGTAACTGCAAATATAATTGATAGAATTAAACAGTGCTGTAATACAGATGTCCCACCATTAATTAAATATAGTGTAACCTGCAGTAGTCTCAAGAGTACAGCTTCAGAATCTGAGGTAGTCACATGTGAGATATATCCCCTGTTGAAATGCTGAATCATGACAGAAGTGAGGCTGTTGGAAAGTGTTTGAATCACCACTAGTCTAACATGTGAACAAAGCCTAGAAGTAGCAACCTGAACTGTGAAGTTGCAGGATGTGTGAGAGTGAC
Organism: Protopterus annectens; assembly: GCF_019279795.1. NCBI lineage: Eukaryota > Metazoa > Chordata > Ceratodontiformes > Protopteridae > Protopterus > Protopterus annectens. The sequence goes on from NC_056730.1 coordinate 660,032,808, forward strand.
AGAAAGGGTCATGTATGAATAAATAAAGTAGTAATAACCCCTGAATATATTAGCCCCAGTGTGTTTCTACAGAACTAAATGCATGTGGGAAGTACAACTTAATATCCCAAACTGATTTCAGTGTGTCAGAATCTGGAATGTCTAGGCCAAATGCTGTATATGGTGATCACAGTAAACAATTTGCAGATAGAATGAATGAGTATCTGACAGACTAAACAGCCATAGTTGTCTCCTGTCCTGTCATCAAAGTGTAGCAGGATGATGTATCTGATCAAATTCAAAATAAGTAGGATAGTGATTTATTTGTAACAGGTGTAGCTTGACAGTCAAATAAAATTTATTTTGAAACATCAGCCTCAACTTAATTGTGTACCTATTACAAATGTAAATCAATGTGTAACATATGAATGTGTCATCACTTTCTATCTCCGCCCAACCCTATAATTCCATATAAAACACCCACTAAATAATGGTATGTGAACATTTCATTAATCATGGACATTTGTCCGTTTCAAAAATATATGCATGTCTGTTCGTGCATGTGCCCTGTTCATACCTGCAAATCTGATGGCCTGTTGCCATTAATCAACCCTGCATGTTGTTTGACTGTGTATTTCTGTTCAAATAATGCATGTGATATTGATATGCCCCTTGTTCAATGGTGTTAATATCTGGGTGTTTGTTTGATGGGAATAACAATGCATGCTGTTACAACTAATCTGAATGGAATACAATGCCACTAACCCAAACTAACATAACTACTCACAAACCTAGAACGCTTGGGAAGGCAGGTCCCAGCGGACCCACCTCTCCCACCTCAGCTGGTGACTGCACCTGGCACTAGTGCCCAGGCCGGACCCCCCTCCGGTGGCCCTGTGCCACCTTTGGGTGGAAGCGCTGCAGGGGATGGGGCCCGTCCCCCCTCTGCAAGTGTGGCTGGAGGGGTTCGTCCACTCACCCTCCACGGTGTCCGGTCTGTGGTGCGAAGGGAGATCCAAGACACTGTTCTTGGGCCCCTACGCCAGCTTGAGGCTCGTGTGGCACAGCTAACGGCCCCGGCTGTTGCCCCGCCTACACAGCCCCCAGCACAGCCCCGTCCTGGGCTGTGAAGGAACAGTGGCAACTGCCTATGGGTGGGGATATCAGTTCCACTGTTGCCATCTGTGGGCTCATGCATCTTGGAAATCCCAACCTCCGTCCCTGTCAATTGTGTAACCCCCCCCACGTGTGTCATACACGCCCCTGTATCGTCTTGTCTGTCTTGTCTGTTAACCTACCCAACCTACCTCCCCAGCTATACCGACTTCCTTCACCTGACATACCACTCTCACCTGAAAAAAAAAAAAAGGGCTCTGTACCCACAAAAATTACGCCCCATACATAGCTGTCCATGTCGCACACATGTCTGCTTGACATTGAAACAGTTAATTACAATTGGCTCTACAACAAATATTAATGTTGTCCTGACACCTCTCTCAGGGGTGAAAGGTTTCCAATGTCTCACCAAAATACATGGAAATGCACAGCTGTTGCTGCCAAAGACATGGGCATCTATGGGCCTTACCTACATCCCTCCTGCAAATCCCACGCTTGTTTCCCTACTGTCTTACCCTCTTTGTGACCCCTTTTCACCACTTTCCTGTCACCCCTTTTTCTTTTCTTTCAAAGAAATTAGCGCGGGTGTGCGCTTGTGTTAGCGGAGCTCACCGCCAGTGCGCATGCGTGAGCTCCACGCAAACAAGCGCAGACCTGGTTTTAAGTGCTTAAAAGTGCCTTTATGGCACTTTGGTTGACAGGTCCTGTACTCATTTTGAAAGTCTGGAAAGAAAAATAAATACCCACTGTCAGTCTCGAACCCAGGACCTTGGTAACATTAGTCTGTATGACCTACCACTAAGGCATGCCTGCTTTACAAGAACACAGTGCTAAAATAAATATAACATGTAATAGTAGGAATCAGTAAAAAGGCAATATAGGAGATGTACTATCCAAAGCATGTCAGGTAGAGTTTTAATGGCCAAATTACTGGATTCCCATACTAGTTCAGTGTGAACAGAAACAGCCCTGCTACCTGTTAGCTTGTACATAGTAACGTAAGGTAATGTACATATGTGAAGGTATGTATATCTACACATACATATATATAAATATATATTAATACATATGAAATATAGTTGTAGGTCTCAGTAGCCATACACACTCACTACAGGAAACAGTGAAGATATATGCAGTAACCAGAATCTGCAACACAGCCTGGCTCCTGTGAGACCTACTAACCCCTTTAACTGCTTAAAGGTGCCTCCAGCACTTTGATTGATAGGCCCTATACTCAACTCAAAAGCAGAATATGAGCATACTAGTAGGCCCTACCACAAGACCATTGTAATACTAGTCTGTATGACCTACCACTAAGCCATGACTCTCATACAGGAATATAGTGCTAAATAAGTGGAACATGTAATAGTAGGAATGAAGATAAAGGCAATATAGTATGTCTACTACCCAAAGCATGTCATGCAGACTTTTACAGTCCCAATTACTGGATTCCCATACTAGTGTAGTGTTAACAGAAACAGCCCTGCTAATTGTTAGCTTGTACCCAATAATGTCAGCTAATGTACATATATGAAAGTATGTATATGTACACAGATACATATATATTTATATAGCAATACATATGACATATAGTTGTAGGTGTCAGTATGCATACACACTCACTACAGGGAACAGGCAAGATAAATGCAGCAACCTGAATCTACAACACAGCATGAAGCATGGGAGATGTACTAACCTTCACACTCACAAAACACTGTCAACAGCATACCAGCATGGTCCACGCCCTACAATCTGAAAGGGCAACGCCTATCTCACATACCCTTTTATAGCAGTGTCCTGAAATCACAGTGAGACATGCAATCAGTACACATCCAGCTGCATGCAATTAGCAAATGCTGCCTTACAATTGGTGCAGAGGCCATCAGATGGACCTATGCAGATACCTACAAAAGCATTGAGTACCCACACTACACTCATGCAATACATTCATTGCACAAACACTACGGAGAAAGAGAGAGAGAGAGAGAGACAGAGAAAACAACCAAACAAATATTAGGACTGCCAGCAGCAAGCAGCAAGGAGCAAGCAGCAAGCAGCACCACTGGCACAGCAACAGCTGCCACAAACACAGGTAATGCAAAGTAGCAGGTTAATCCTGTGTATACTGTGACACCTCCAAATGTATCATAGTTCACTATCTATAGGTATGTCCATGAGATAGGTTGTGTGTACATAGTCATGAAATATAAACATATGTAATATTGTTGTACATGTGGGCCATAACTAACACTTCCATAGCTTAGAACACAAGGCCAGTTGTGCATATGATGCAGTAGTTCCCAGGGTCAGTAGAGGTTCCTCCTCATTGGTGTGGGACCACTGTGTATGTATGGCACTGTTCAGGTACATATCCTGTAGTATGGCCAGGGATTAATATCAGTCTGTCATGTGGTGCTATGTCCTCCAGGGGTGAATGTAGCACACATCCAGGGATACCATTTCGTAACAGTGATGATATGTGTTCTGCAATGATGAGGGTGGCTCTCACCTGGACATGTGAGAGGATAGGGAGGTTACAGTCATCTGGGATAACTAATAACACATGTGTAGGACAATGGAGGGGGTACCTGCACCTAAACTGTCTGCAACAATGTTGCCAATATCTGTGCATTTGGTGAATGTGAAGCATCTTAACACTGCAGACAACAGATGCCTTCCCGTCATGTGAATCTGCCCTGTGCTGCAGTAGCCTCCTACTATTGTTATACAATATGCCTGTATCTGTAGTCCACTGGACAGGATTAAT
>NC_056730.1:660037169-660083875 GCF_019279795.1 Protopterus annectens
ATAAACATATGGTTTTAGCACCAACTAGAAAATCTTTTCCACTTAGCCAAATATGGTTTCCTAGTAGAAGGCTTCGTAGCCTCATTTAATATCTGTTGCATGTCCCCACAAAAAGAAGAGAAAGTATTAAAATTCTATCATCCAGGCAGTAAAATGAAGTTGTTGAAGGATGGGTTTGGTCAGACAAACCCTGTTTTATGCAAATAAATCCATTCTGTGAGGAAGCTTCTGGTAATTGCCCCTGGCTATTTTCAGAAGTATGAATGTTTGTGGCAATTGCTCCTGGTTATTTTCAGAAGGGAGAAACACTGCTGTCTAGGCCAAAAGGAAGTTACCAGGATCATCTCTGAAGAGTCTTTCTGAATCTCTAGGAGAACCCAGCTGAACAGAGAAAAGTGTGGAAAGGCATACAGGAATATTCCCACCAGTGAGAATGAAAAGGCATCTTTCTTCCAGGTCTTTGTACAAACAGTCCTGAAGCAGAATTCCTCTGTCTGTTGTCAGCGAAGACAAACATATTGACTTCAGTATTTCTCACCAGTTAGGTCAATTTGTGGACCACCAGATTCAACTTCCACTCATGCAGTCTGCCATGATCCTGCTCGGCATGTCTGCTACAAAATTCTTCCTGACAATGTAAGTAGCCTGTACAGACTGTAAAGAGTTGCTACTTCCTAATGTTATCATTAGGCATAGCAAAACTGCAAAAGGGTCAGATCTGGTGTCCAATGTTTATATACCAAACCATTGTGGTACTGTCTGCAATTAGTAATACAGGGTCTAGAAGTAAAAGATGGTTTAAATATTTGAGAACATTTATTAGTTCCATCATTTCTTTGACAGATATTTATGTGCTTCAATTTGCCCTGCTGGTCCACAGACCCTGGAATTTCACCCCTTTGGATACAGCTCCACAAGCAAAGTCTAAAGCACCTCTGGTTACAGACTGAGTGGGAGCTGGGGGAGAAACCTGGACACCTGGTCCGAGGGACAACTGATTCACCAACTTTACCCATCAGAGGATCTCCCTTTTTAACATACCCCAGCACTGGGATCCGAAAGGATAGGGGGTGCTGGTGCCTGGGTCTACAATAATGGGCTGTGTACTACATGAACTACAAAATGAACTGGCACCTCACTTAAGTGTCATGTTTAATCATAGCCTCACCACAGGCATCATTGCCCACTGAGTGGCGCACAGCTACAGTTATCCTCCACAAGGAAGGATCCACCTTAGATCCCGGGAACTACTGCCCCATCAGTCTGACGAGCCTGATCTGCAAGAGCATGGAACGCATTATCATGGAACTTAAAAACAAAGACATTGGCAACCTTCAACAAAGACACTGGCAGCCTTCAAACACTGGAACGCACCCAGTCTGAGTTCGTCAAGGGCCGATCTTGTCTCCTGAACCTGACTGACTTCTTTGAATCAGTCTCCAGAGCTGTGGACAAGGGTAAGGCAGTCCACACAGCCTATCTGGACCTCGCCAAAGCCTTCGACACCATCCACCACTCTGGAATCATAGATAAACTTACTAAGCTGGGCATAAATCCCTATGTCACTCGATGGGTTGCCAACAGGCTCACTGACAGAACCCAGACTGTAAAAGTAGCAGACTCTAAATCCAGCTCCAGACAAGTGACAAGTGGAGTACCTCAGGCTTCAGTCCTGGGATAGCTCTTGTTTGGCATCTACTTATCTGTAGTACAGGCCAACACTAAGGGACTCTGGCTAACAAAGTTCACAGATGACTGCAAACAGAGAGCCATTACTGAATCCCCAAATGATGTGGATATTCTACAAAAGGGCCTTACAGAAACAGATGCTTGGTGCCAGAGCCATGGGTTCAAACTTAGTGCCAAGAAATGTATAGTCATTCCCTTTGGGATAAAATATGTACCCATGAATTACCACATGGGTGGTAATTCATGGGTACATGAATTACCACCTATGTGGTAATTCATGGGTACATGAATTACCACATAGGTGGCAGTACATTAAACACCAAAAGTGTGATGAGAGACTTAGGGACACAGGTGGACAGTGGTCTCACCTTCGATAACCACATCGCCACAACAGTCAGGAAATCCTTCTATGTGGCACACCTCATCACTAAGGGCTTTTCATCCAGAAAAAAGGAGGTCATTGTCCCACTGTACTTATCCCCCATTAGACCCATTATAGAATACAACGACCCATTTGGTATGTACCTCAAGTCATCTGCAACAGCTGGAAAGGCCACAGAAATACCTCACTAAAAGAATCACAGGCCTAAAGCAGACACCCTATGCTGACCGTCTAAAAAAACTCAACTACACTCTGTGGCATATTATCTACTCAGAGGCGATCTCTGCTTAACATACAAGGCCATGTCAAACCCTGCGCTGTTGGACATGCTGCACTTACAGAAATCTCAATCCCTCAGAGCCACACGCTCCAGGGATCTAAACCTTATCATCACAATGAACAAAACATGCTGGAGGGATAGGTTCCCCACCCAGAGAATCCCCATACTCTGGAACAGACTGCCCATACAGGTCAAGCAGAGCGCCTCCTTGGCCCTCTTCAAAAGGAACCTTGGCGATTGGATGGGAGATGGGAAATTCACCCGGGGATCACGTCAGTCGCCCTGCTAGACAGGGGTCCAGGGAAGTAAATGTTGTGGGAAGAAATATCTGGGGAATTGTTTGGCTAGGCTTGTATAGGCCCTAGGGCCAAGGGAGCCAGCAGGATTTTTTGCGGGGGGGGGTTGCAAACCCAGAGCCCTGCCCATGCAGCCCCACCCCCTCTGCCCACACAGCCCCACCCTCCACAGCCCCACCCCCTCCGCCCACACATCCCCACCCCCCACCAACGCAGCCATTTCAGTGTTCCATTACTTGGATATTTCTTCCCATTTGTCTAGACACTGTTCAAATCTCTCAGTGTGCATACTGTTTTATGCTTTACTTCTACAATGATAACAGATATTTGGATTTCATTTACAACTTTTATTTCAAATTTTATAGCACAAACTCTGATAGACATTTACTAAACCTAAACAAAGCAATAGTCTTACAATGAAAACAGACTTCGCATTAAAACTTTTCTACCTTTGAAACCCACATTCACTGAAACAGCACTGAAGCCTACATTCAAAGAAAATGCATCTGGCCAGTGGCAGGGTAAGTCTACCTTTGGGCTGTTTTCAAATCATAGGCTCCTTGCACACATTTTTAAAACCATGCAAAAGTTCTTTGATTCACCTTTCTGACTGTATTAATTATACTATATAATAATTGAATTACATCCCTTGTATAATGCAGCACCATTTGTTAGAGTGTGTTTTAAATTTATAGTTCTGAACATTTTTCCTTTAAGCAATGAAACAAATCATATGAACCAATAATGACAACCTGCCCAATTCAGAACATTTCAACCATGATGGGCCACTCAAACTTCTGTCATACAATACACCCATATCAATCAATATGCAGAATCGCTGCAGAAGTAAACGTCATCTGAATAATTCCACATTAAAGAGATCTGAAACCAATGAAGAGGTTGTTGCTAGAAAATAAAGTACAGTTTTGTACCTACCATAAATGTAGATGTTCGAAGATCCACATTGCTGCAGTCCTGACACTTGGGTAGTCCGCTGTCCCAGTCGGCCCGAATACCAAAGTATAAGGCTGACGTCAGTCAAGGCGCATTAGTCTGACGTCAGGACGTCAGGGTACAAATGCGCATGACCGACGTCATTTCCTCAGTCTTTTCTTGCCCCAGATGTCAGAAGACCCTAAAAAGATAAGGCCAAACCAAAAATCAACAACACACCAAACACCCCTGTACCAAATATATGTACAATATATACAAAGTCAGAAAGGTACAATTCCACCCACACAACCACCCCTAAACACAGAGGGGAAGGAGGGAGATTGGGTTGACTGCAGCAATGTGGATCTTGAACATCTACATTTAGGGTAGGTACAGAACTGTACTATGTTCTTCATCTCACATTGCTGCAGTCCTGACACTTGGGTAGAATCCCAAAGCAGAGGTAAGGGAGGATGGCAAATCACAAAGAAGCAGGAGCTGACAACATGCCCTGTAAAATAGCAGTGGCAAAACCAGCCCTAGATTTAGAGTAGAGAGGAAGGTGGCAATGCTTAGAGAAGGTATGCACTGAACTCCAAGTAGCCGCCTCCAAAATATCCTTAGTTGCCACCCCCCTTAGAAATGCTGTTGAAGTGGCAGTAGCCCTAGTGGAATGAGGCCTAATCCCAGCTGGAATCTCCTTGCCATGATGGGAATAACAGAAAGCAATGCAAAACCCAATCCACTTAGAAATAGTTTGTTTTGACACAGGCTTACCCTGAGAACTCAAAGCAAAAGAAACAAACAACTGCTGAGACTGCCTAAAATCCTTACTCCTGCTTAAATAATAACGCAATTGCCTGTGTACATCTAAAGTGTGCAAAATCTTTTCCCCCTTATTTTGGGGATTTGCATAAAAGGTAGGCAAATGAATAGTTTGGTTTAAAGCCACACTAGAAACCACTTTAGGCATAAAGGAAGGATTAGTACGTAAAGATACCCTATCCTTATGAAAAATCAGGAAAGGCTCAACCGCCATAAGGGCCTGCAATTCAGACACCCTTCTTGCAGAGGTAATGGCTAACAAAAAAGCAGTCTTCCATGACAAATATTTCAATTCAGCAGTAGCTGCAGGCTCAAAAGGTTGTAGAGTGAGTTTCTCCAACACAAAATTGAGGTCCCAAGCAGGAGTAGGAACTCTACGTGGGGGTCTTATATTCTTTGCCCTCTAAGAAATTGCTTGAACAAAGGATGAGAAAACAATGGTGGGTCACAATCATAGTGAGCTGAAATTGCTGCAGCATGAATCTTAATGGAAGAGAAAGACAAACCTTTGTCCAATAATTCAGTAAGATATTGAAGAGCCACACTCAAATTTGGCTCAGAAACATCCAAATCCTTTGCTGCACACCAAAATAAAAATCTCTTCCATTTTCCTGCATACACTTTCCTTGTACTAGGTCTTCTGGCTTCCATAATCACATTCAAAACTTGTTGAGGAAGCTGAGACCTGCTATGGTTCAAAACAGAATATGCCAGGCTGTTAGATGAAGAGAGTGAAGCTTGACATTGAGTAGATGCCCGTCCTTCTGAGACAATAGGTGTGGAATCAAAGGTAAGGGCCATGGAGGCTTCCTTACCAGACTCCTCAGCAATGGGTACCAGTGCTGCCGAGGCCAATCTGGAGCTATTAAAATCATCCTTGGCTTGTCTTGTCTGACCTTTAGGAGTACCTTTGGGAGGAGAGGCAGAGGTGGAAAGGCATACACATGAAGATTTTTCCAACTGTAAGAAAGAGCATCCACTTTCCAGGCTGTGTGATGAAACCTTTCGTGCAAAACTTTGGCAGCTGGTGGTTTAGTGGAGAAGCGAACAGATCTATGTCTGGAGTTCCCCATGACACTGTCAATGTCTGAAATACATGAAGATCGAGTTTCCACTGTGGGGATCCATGATTTGCCTGCTTAACACATCTGCTAAGGAGTTCTGTGCTCCTGGCAGAAACCTTGCTTGAAGATTCAGTTGCAAACTTAACGCAGTCTCCCACAAAATCATTGCTTGCCTGCATAGAGGATAAGAATGTGTTCCCCCTTGTTTGTTGATGTACCACATGACAGTTGTGTTGTCTGTTAGAATCAACACCTGCCCTGGAAGAAGTAAATCCTTGAAAGCCAGTAATGCAAACTGGACTGCTAACATCTCCTTCATGTTGATATGTAGATGCTGCAGTCTGGCAGGCCACTTGTCTTGTATCCATTTTCCATTCAGATGAGCTCCCCAAGCTGTGTCTGAGGCATCTGTCGTTAGAATCTGACTCGCCTCTGGCCGGGTCACAGAGAGTCCCTTGTTTAGGTGGCATTCCTGAGCCCACCACAAAAATTCCTTTTGAATGCAAGGTATTATTTGAATGACAGTGTCCAAATCCTGGCAGTGCTGTGTCCATACATTTTTGAGATACCATTGTAGCTTCCTCATATGCAGTTTGGCATTGGGAAGTACCAGAATACAAGATGCCATGAACCCTAAGGCTTGAAGGACTGTCCTTGCAGTCAGCCCGGACTGACGAGATAGTTGATGGAAGTAAAGAGAAAGATTCTTTTGTTTGTCCGGGGTTAAAAAGGCCATCTGGGTTGCTGTATTCAGTCTCACACCCAGAAAGCACATGTCTTGAGAGGGTACTAGACTGGACTTTATTTCGTTCACAGAATACCCTAGGCATCTTAGCACTGCTATCACATATTCCAAATGCTGAAGAAGCACGCCCTTCCTTGAGCCAGAATCAGGCAATCGTCCAAATAAGGATAGATTTGTATTCCTTTTAGCCTGAAGAAAGCTATCACTGGAGCCAGAACCTTTGTGAATACTCTGGGCGCAGTAGATAAGCCAAAGGGCAATGCAGAGAACTGATAATGAGAATTCCCAGCTCGAAAACGCAGATACTTCCTGCAAATTAGTCTGATAGGAACATGAAGGTAAGCTTCCTTGAGATCCAAAGTTACCATCCAGTGATCTTTGCCCAGCAGAGGTAAAAGCTGTTGTAACGTCAACATTTTGAACTTGGGAATGTCCAGATAAGTGTTGAGGATAGACAAATCCAAAATTGGTCTCCACGTGTTCCCCTTTTTGGTACTAGGAACAGGCGAGAATAAAATCCTAGGCCCCTTTCTGGCACAGGAACCGCTGAATGGCCCCTATTTGGAGCAACAGAGAAATTTGCTTGTGAGCCTCTTTCCTTTGTTGAGGAGGAATGTCTGGCATGCCTTTGAAAGGAGGCAAGGTATGGAAATAAAACCTGTAACCGTGGTGAATGATATCCAATACCCATCTGTCTTGGGTAATTAAACTCCAGTTTTCTTTGAAAAGTGCCAACCTTCCTCCCAAAGGTGCTGCCAGACGAGAAGATTCTAGCAGCTGAAAAGGCAGGTCATTGGGTCTGTTTACGAAAGGACTGACCCCTGCCCTCACCAGAAGACTGAGCAGGTGAACTCCCTGTTCTAGGCCTAAAAGAACTTTGAGCTCTGCCCCTACCACGTCTAGACCTACCCCTAGACTGGGAATCATAAGCAGGATATGTCCACCCCTTGGTAGGCCAATTTCTACTAAACTTGGAGGCTGAACCTGCAAAAATCTTTAACAGTCTGCATAGACTTAGCCTTGTCTTCCATTTTCTTTAGAACTGCTTCCACAGGCGAACCAAACAACACATCAGATTGTAAAGGAGCATCTAAAATCCTTGTCTTCACATGCTCAGCTAAATTCTGATCCCTCAACCAGGCGTGCCTGCGAAGAACTGAACCAGTGGCAGCCACCCTCGAAGAGGCCTGCACAGCATCAAAACCACATTGCAAAGAATGCTTACCCACCTGTTCAGAAACATGAACTAAATCCTGCAACTCTTTACACTCAATACCTTCCGCCAAAGCATCTACCTTAGACTTTAATTGTGAAAGGAGATAATTTTGGTATTTCAACATGTGAAACTGGCAATTCAAAGCTCTCATGGCCAAAGTGGAAGAAGTATATACTTTCTTTCCCCATCTATCCAAAGCCCTTGCCTCTTTATCTGGAGGAACAGGATTTTTAACAACAGAAGCCTTAACACCTTTAGGCACCTGTGAAACAGTTTCTGGGTCTGCCCTAGGACTCTTAAAAAGATACTTATGAGCTTCAGGCACCCTATAATATCTATCCGGTTTAACTGGAGCAGGAGGCAAAGAATCAGGGTTCAGAGAAGCCTCTGCAAAAACATCCTCCACCACATCTAGAACAGGAGGTATAGCTAAAGGCCTATGCTGGGGTAGAAACAAAATTCCCTAAGCCTTTTCCTGGAATCAGAGAAATCCTGACCTTCCCATTTAAAATGCTCCCTCATGGAATGAAGAGTCTCTGAAAATGAAAATCCTCAGGAGGAGAAGCAGAAGGAGTAGAATCATCTACATCAGAATCAGAGTAAGGGGAATACTCCTGCAAGTCTTCAGCCGAAGACTCAGAAGCATCCGAACACTGCTCAACACTCCCAAGCTCAGGTTCCACCCTAGGCCTCTTATCAGGAGGGGGCATAGAACCTCTAATCATTGTAATCAAATCTTCTGCCATCTTAAGCATATGCTTCTTAGGTACAGACCCTGAAGAACTAGGGGCAACACCTGAAACAAAACCTGGCCTGCCCCTGGGAGAAGCCTTGGAAACAGCAGGGGAGGGCCTAACCACCTTAGGAAGGGAGGGAAGAACAGCTACCTGAGAAGCCCCTTCCGCCTGGGCTACCTCCTGAGAGGTCACATCTTGCAGTAATAAAGTCTCTCCCTGGGATTCCAAAGAAATTTCTGGCTGAACCTCTGGCTCTACCGAGCCCTCTAAAGAACCAACGTCCGGTACGGACGGTTCTTCCAGCCTAGGCTTTGCTGTTTTGTCCTTGCGCTTTTTTGACGAAGCGGGCGTCGGAGCATCCGACGGCATTTTATAATTACACCGCTTCCCAAAAACTAACCTGGCACAATCTAATCTTCTCTTTATAGTGCGTTTGTTAAATCTAGCACAAGAGCGACAGCCAACAACATCGTGCTCAGGCCCTAAGCAAGGTATACACAAGGTATGGTAATCCCTATGAGGTATCTGTTTCCCACAAGAAATACAGTTATTCACTTTTTCTGACATCCGGTAAAATACTGAGGCAAGAAAAAATCAAAATATTCCCCAACGGGGTACTTAGCCAACTTGGATTCGGTCTGAAACTCCGACTTCGGAAAATCTCAGAACGCCAACCTGCACTTGCAAAACTGCTTCTGCATCGGACCATGCGGCAAAAAAGACTGAGGAAATGACATCGGTCATGCGCATTTGTACCCTGACGTCCTGACGTCAGACTAATGCGCCTTGACCGACGTCAGCCTTATACTTTGGTATTCGGGCCGACTGGGACAGCGGACTACCCAAGTGTCAGGACTGCAGCAATGTGAGATGAAGAACATCTTTATATTTCAGTGTTTCATTTACAAATTCAGTGCCGTTTCCCTTGAAGAATAAATTGCCTATGTTACATTAAAAGAAATGGTAAGGTGGTATATTGCAATAGGGAATGGGTGGCAAGCTGAAAAACAGGTTCATATTTATTAGGTGCCTCATCCAAAGGAGAACATACTAAGGACTGCAGTACCATACCTCCTTAAAATACAAATGTACATGCTGTAGGAATAGAACCTACAGCCCTTTGCATCAAAATGCAAGCATGCTACCTGCTGTGCTAACACTGCTTTAACATTCTACATCACAATAATGATACCATTTGCAGAACAGAACAGTTGCACATTTTAAGCAGACTTAGCATGAGCAGCAGTAACCTTTGCTTCCCTTGAAGCTCACAATTCCTTGAAAATGCACTTGAAAATAAATTCCACCTGCTAGATCTAACTAGGGCATTTCTCTCTCTCTCACACACACACACCTCAATTTCTTAGTGCAAGAAATCTGGACAAAGCCTAAAATAAACAGGGACAGATTATAAATATTGCTTTCATGAACTTATAAAATTGCTAGAATAACATGATTTGTGTTGGTATGCATTTTTCTAAAGGATATGATGTCAAACTATTTAGCAACTTAAATCGTTTTTAGGAGGAATATGAGGCAAAAATCAGGACATTCTGCAAAAACCTGGACAGCTGAGGGGTATGCTACCTCCCTTTTATACATACACACACACACAGTCTCCAAACTAGGGACACATTTAGAAAGTTGCAGAACAGGATTTGTGTTAGAATGAGTTTCAGACTTGATATCCTTCAGAAAATATAAATGCATGTCATTATTTTAGTAACTTTAATCCTTAGCTCATCCCAGTGAGAAACAGATCACTTAATACTCATATCTTGCCTGGTAAAAACATACTGTATAACAGATTAACACTAACAAAAATGGGTTTTTGGTCTCTTTCAATAAAATCAGTGTACCCTGAGGCAAATGTACTGGTTAATTAATGTCCAGCTAGTATAAATTCTTTTTTTCTAGAAAGAAATAATATATCACCTTGTTTATTTGCTCTGTGTGTTCTTTGACAACCTCAGTATTAACTCTCAGCACTTGATCTCTGAGGATTTGCTAAAAACACAGAGGTGTGTAACTGCATTAAATAGGTTGCACTTGGCTTTTTTTTCACTGCTTTCTGTTCCACAGAGTTAGAAGAAAACTGGAAGGGCTGCTGAGAGTATTAAGTACCGAAAATGGAAAACATGTTTCAATACTTTGAAACGGTCCTTAATTCGTAAATGTCGCAGCCATTTTATGTAAATTAAGAACTTGATATAGAGGTGACATTTAAAATACTAATTTCCATACGAAGAAAATAAATTGCAAAGCATTTTTTTATTTAAATTAGTAGTTCTAAGGACAAAATACATTGCTATCTACGTTATCTGATTTTTACTAGTGCAATGTAACTTACGCTTCAGTTCTATCTGCCATAATGTATGTTATTAACTTGTATCCTAGAGAAGCACACTAGTGTATTGCAGTCTGGCCTCTCTGTAGTTAGACAATAAGCTTCTTTGTGCAGTCCATCATCCTTACAGCAGATTTGGTTGACTGCCATGTTTGATCAGTTATCATGCTACCTACAGGTGGTATGAAAATCTCTCTAGTTTTCATATCTGAAAGCTGTCAAGGCACTAAATCAAACATGGGGGCTGTCTGTGCAGACGGTGATAAGAGGACAACTATAGATCTTCACTACTACAATTTTTTTTTCTGAAAGAGAACTCTTAAGTATTGCCGTTTTTCTATGAAAACTCTTAAAACAGAACACTTCTTGACAGATATGGCATGCCTGTTTTTATAACGCTTGTGGAGATGGCATCACACTTTGCAAATTTTCTATTTTCAGTTTAAAATTTTTTGTCGCAGATGTACTTGCATCCATGTGCTTTGTGTGTCCTTTTGCTTTTTTTGCAATGCATGTTTAATGAAGAAACATTGCATTTTTTAATGAAGAAAACGTTGCTATTATATGACAGAGTAAAGCTACAGTAAAATGCTGAATTGAATCAGCGACATCTTGAAGTTATGCTTTCACAAGATTGCTTCTGGTATGCAGAAGTTACGTTGGGTTGTCTCAGCCAGGGGTGACAAAAATCCACAGCAGTAAATGACTAATTGTAACAGAGTTCCAGATGGGACTTACAGTTCACACATAGGTAAACACAAACACACTCATTTCATCCTTTCTCTCAAATAAATCAGACGTACCTGCAAACATACATACACAAACACTTTACCTGGCTTGATGGCCGCAGAGGATTGCTACTCGAAAAAGTAGAACAGAAGAGCTGCTTGAAAATAAATGCTCCCAGTCCCAGCTCAAGAACAGTACATCCATCCTTATGGTCACCAAAAGAACCGCTAATTCTTGAATTTTAAATTGCTTGCACGCATGCTACGTACAGTGGAGCCCTTGGCCAATTCAGACAGCCTGTTCACGTAGCTGATGTCATTGCGCATGCCTCTGCACACGATGACATCAGCAGAAAGAAATATTAAAAAAATAAGCCAAGAAATTCGGAAATTAAGAGGTGCCACTCGGAAATCGTGGCAACCCATTTTTTGTACCTCAAAACCAGTAAAAAACAAGATTCTCGGTACGGTTGAGTTATGCTGGACGTAAAGGGCGTTCTTAAAGAAGAACGCTCTTAATTTTTTTTTTTTTTTTAAATTAGAAGTAAAATTAATCTCCTGGCTAGCTGATTCCAGGGGGGTGCAAGTGCACCCCCTTGCACCTGCCTGCGGGCACCCTTGCCTAGGGCTGATAGCCTAGTACCAACCTATGAACCTATAACTTGAAAAACCATTGGAGTTCTCATGTGAAGTCTGGCTAGAGGAACCATGACAATTGAAGAGACCATGAAACCTAGAATCTTGAGATATTCCATGGCACATGCCAGAGTCTGGTTTGGAAAATATCAGAAACTGTTCCTTGCAAAATTCCAGTTTGTCCTGAGGAATAAAAGCCATAAAAAGAAGTTATGTACCTACCATAACATTCCATGTTAGTTGTCTTCATCTCGCCTTCTTTCTTGCTGATTGGGATCGGAGCCGATCCTCGGCTCTGACTCAGCCATCTTCTATAGCTCGAGAGCGGTTTACTGGCTCGAGGCTACCCCTTATCCCATGATACCTAGCGCTAGCTACCCAGATCTAGTTTGAAATAGCTAACCCCAGACATAGCCAGAGAATCAACCTGTCCAAACAAACAGGTTGGACATACCCGCCATACTCTCCAAGTTAGTAGAGGAATCAAACCAGAGAACACTCAGCCAGTGAAAACAAAACTCCTCTCAGTCCAATAGGGCAGGGGGACGGAGGGTGGGACACAAGAAAGAAGGTGAGATGAAGACAACTAACATGGAACGTTATGGTAGGTACATAACTTCTTTATGTTAAGTTGTCTATCTCGCCTTCGTTTCTTGCTGATTGGGACAGCGTCCCTAGCACCTACAATCCTGGGTGGCTCATTGGAACAGACTTTTCAGATTAGTGGAACCAAAGTTAGCTCTACTTCTGGAGACCATATCTAACTTGTAATGAGAAATAAAGGTATGAGGGTTTGCCCACATAGCAGCTGCACAGATAGAGTCCATGGGCAACCTAGACTGGAAGGCTACAGAGGTGGCCAAGGCCCTAGTAGAATGACCTTTCGGTTTGATAGACAACTCTTTGTTTCTCAGTTGATAGATGAAAGTAATAATGTGAGACAACCACCTGGATAAGGTCACTTTGGAAACTGAGAGACCTTGCTTGCCCTGAGCATAGGACAGGAAAAGTTGGTCCGACTTCCTTATATACTTCGTTCTATGCAGGTAAAAATGCAATTGTCTATGAACATCCAGTTGGTGTAATTTGTATTCTGCCTTGTTGGTGTGGTTAGGGAAAAACACAGGGAGTTCTATAGATTGGTTCAGATTACTTTCTGAGCAGACTTTTGGAAGGAAAGAGGGATTAGTCCTCAGAGCAACCCTGTCCTTATGAAAAACTAAGTACAGAGGACGAACACTTAGTGCCTGAAGTTCAGAGATGCGTCTGGCTGAAGTAATAGCTACCAGAAAGAGAGTTTTCCAAGACAGAAACTTAATGGAGCAAGATGCTGCCGGTTCAAAAGGTGGCATAATTAAAGGAGGTTAGTACCAAATTAAGGTTCCAAGGAGGAGGGGGATCTCTCAATGGGGGCCTAAGGAGAGTAGTTCCTCTGAGAAAAGCTTTACACAGCTTATGGGACATAATGTTTACATTAGACAACCCAACATCAAAGTTAGAGATGGCTGCCAATTGAACCCGGATTGTAGTAGAAGCGGACCCAGAATGAAAAAGTTCTGCTAGGAACTCCAAGATTTCGTGTACTGGGGCTGAAAAGGGATCTATGTTCCTAGCCTCTGCCAAACAAGAAAAACATTTCCATTTGCTAGCATAAGTCTTTCTAGTGGCGGATTTGTGAGAGGAGACAATCTCTCAAACGGCCGGGGAAATGCTGGGAAGCCTGGCTAGGGTTGGAAGTGGAGCAACCAAGCTGTGAGCTGGAGTGTTTGGAGGGATTGATGCAGCCCGCCTGATTGATGAATCAGCAGGTCCGGAATAGGATCCAGAGACCAAGGCTGCTTGAGAAGGTAACGGTGCAGGAACGGAAACCATATCTGTCAAGGCCAGTAGGGGGCAATGAAGATCATTTTGCAACCCAACAAAATAGCTTTCTGTATGATTTTCGGTATAAGAGGGAACAGAGGGAAGGCATAAAGAAGTCCCCGAGGCCAATCGTGGACTAGAGCGTCTCTGGGAGAGTGACCGGGAAGAGGGGGAGAAGTAGTTGCTGCATTTGCTGTTGAAAGGGGTGGCAAAAAGATCACAGCAAGGCTGTCCCCACTTGTGGAAGATCAGGTCCGCAACTACCTGATTCAGAGACCACTCATGAGGCATGAGAACAGCTCTGCTGCGCCTGTCCGCTATGATGTTGGACCTCAAAGAGATATGCATCACAATCAGAAATCGTTGGGAGGAGATTGCCCACTGCTAGAGTCTGAGTGCTTCTCGACATAGGGGGTAGGACCTGGTTCCGCCCTGCTTGCTGATGTACCACACCACTGACGTGTTGTCTGTTTGAATTGCAATGGTCCCAGAAGGGAGAGAGTCCTGAAGAGCTTGCAACGCTAGGAGCACGGCTCTCATTTCTAAGACGTTTATGTGCAAATGGTACTCGTGAGGCTGCCAAGTGCCTTGAACTGTCCTGCCCTGATAATGCCCCCCCCCCCTAATCAGGGAGGCATCTGTCGTCACTGTGGCAACTGGAGGGGACTGAATGAATGGTCTGCCCTGAGACACTAGTGGGGAGACCATCCACCAGGAAAGGTGCCTTTTGCATGTTTCTGTAATCATGATCATGTGAGACATGGGCAGCTGTTGAAAGGACCACTGTGTGAACAGAAGCCACTGAAGTATTCTCATCTGAAAGCGGGCCAGAGGGATTAGAAGAATTGCCGCTGCCATGGAACCCAGAGTTTGAAGGACCAATCTGACCTGGACCCTTTTGCACTGCATTAGAATTTGTACTTGCTGACGAATTGTGGTCACCCTGTCTGGCGGTAGCCTTGCGGACATACTCCTTGTGTCTAAGTCTGCTCCTATATAGGTAATAGATTGACAGGGCAACAAAGCAGATTTTTCGAAGTTTATTGTAACGCCTAGCTGGGAGCAAATTGAGATTGTGTAGTCCCTGGTTTGTAGAAGTTGATGCCTGGTAGAAGCAGTAAGGAGCCAGTCGTCTAGATATGGAAACACCTGGAATCCTTGACGTCTCAGTTGAGCCGTGACCACTACCATACATTTGGTGAACACCCTGGGGGCTGTGGTGAGACCAAAGGGCAGAGTTCTGAACTGGTAATGACTGGCTCCCAGCCGGAAGCGAAGGAATCTCCTGGAGTGGCTGTCCATTTTAATGTAATAGTACGCATCCTGGAGATCTATGGAGCACATCCAATTGTCCTGACCCAAAAAGGGTAGAATGGACTGTAGCGTGACCATCCGAAACTTTGTTTTTTGAACAGACTTGTTTAGTCTGCTGAGATCCAGAATCGGTCTCTAGTCCCCTGTCTTTTTTGGTACCAAAAAGAACCTTGAGTCAGTTCCGGATCCATGTTGGTCTGCCGGGACTTTCTGGATGACTCTTTTTTCTAGCAGTTTTGAAACCTCTAAGACTGCTTGGTCCCTCAGATGGGGTGGGACATCTGAAAGGGACGGTAAGGGGGTTGAAAGAAGGGAATTCTGTAACCTCCAGATATGACTGAGTGTACCCATTTGTCTTGCGTTAAATTCTGCCAGGCCTTTAGGTACAGTGATAGTCTTCCTCCAACTGCCTCCAGAGGCGGGCAGCCGGGCAACCCTTCAGGGATGCTGGAAGGGCTTCTCAGTGAAGGATTCCCTGCTGCCCTGGTTCTGCGGACCCCCTCTGCCACGAGGGTGGCGTCTGTTGTTTCCTCCCCTGCCCCTGGAGGACAAATCGCTACATGTGTCAGGTGAGGCTCCCTGGGATTTTCAAAACCACATTTTACCACTCTTCTGACCCTTGGGGTATGGTCT
Organism: Protopterus annectens; assembly: GCF_019279795.1. NCBI lineage: Eukaryota > Metazoa > Chordata > Ceratodontiformes > Protopteridae > Protopterus > Protopterus annectens. The sequence goes on from NC_056730.1 coordinate 660,052,858, forward strand.
GGAAGGAGTGGAAAAACGGACTCCCACGGCAGAGAGAGTCTTGCCTTCTTGTTCACCCCTAGTCAGAGTGTCTTTCACCTGTGGTCCAAAGAGAAAGGAAGCATCAAAGGGAGTGTTGGTGAATGACGCTCTAAAGGGTTCCGCAAAAATTACACAGCCGCATCCATGCGTGTCTCCTAAGGGCCACGCCTGTAACTGCGGTTCTACTCGCACCATCGGCTGCATAGGAAATGAGCCTCATGGAGAAGTTGACTACAGAATTAAGGGTCGCCAGCTGAGAAGCCACTTTAGCTTGTGCCCCTTCAGCTGATGGATCCTGAAGGGTATCTCCGAGCTCTTCAAGGAGATCCATCTGAAGCTGGGTAAAATGGCATAAGTAATTTAGTGACCTCATAGAAAAGGTCGCTGAAGCAAACATTCACTTCCCGTATCTATCCACAGTCCTGGACTCCTTGTTAGGAGGATGGAAAGACGAAGAAGTTTCCGCTAACTCTTTCTTAGTGGCTGCTGCTACCACCAAGGCATCCACAGGAACACCTTTGGTAAGGAACTGCTTATCAAGGGGTGCAGTGATAAACTTGCCAGGTCTCCTTGGGGTTGGTTCGACTATATCTAGGGCTGACCAAGCCTTTCAAGCCACCATTGACATGAGTGGATTGAAAGGCGGAGAAACCCAGGAGGTGGAAGGTTGGGAACCGAACGCATCCAGGAATACAGACTCATCCCCGGTAGTGGCTATGGGATTCCAGTTCCCCCTCTGCTTAAGCATTTCTAGGATGTCCGAGAAGGAAACCTCTTCAGAGGGGGATCTCAGGGACCCTTCCTATTCATCTAAGTCTGTATCAGACGTGACAGGTTCAGGGGAGTCAATGTGCTTCCTCTTGCACTTCTTCCGAGGGGGCTCCTCGTAGTGATCAGGGGAGGCCTTGGAAGAAGAAACACCCAATGGGGTGCCCTGGAGTGCCGGTTCCACACACTTGGGGTCTGGAGGAGGAGCAGAGGATGACACAGGCACTACAGGGGACGGAGTCGATGGGGTCGAACGTGGAGCTGACTCAGTGGCCAGCACACTCCTCAGGACAACGAAGGCGTCCCTGCCACGATGCAGAGAAGGCTCCGGTTCTGAGGAAATTGGAATCCTTCTCCGCACCAAGGGAGACTGCTCAGAGGCCAATGTAGGAGCGGAGCTCACCTGCGCCGAAGCACCGAGAGGGAGAACGGGATCAGACAAGGGTCCAATGCCACTTGCCCCCCTCGGAGCAGACAAGGGAGCCTTGGCGCCCAGATCCCTCGACGGATGGCACCATCAAGGGAATCGGAGCCGATGACGGAACAGGAGGAGAAATATAGTTATCGGACCCGACGGTTCCACGACTCGAACCTCAACAAACTCCGGCTCCGAGCTCAATGGAGTCGGAGGAGGAATATCGATAGAAGTGGACGGAGCAGACACCTGTTGAGGAGGGCTGGACAACATCTTGGCAAGTGCCTGCTACTTCAGCAACCTACTGACCACTCCCTCCACGTTGTGATCTGAGAGGCTAGAGGACCGCGAGGAGTGGGAAGATCGATGACTGCACTCACTCTGCAGCAGTGGAGACCAAGGAGCCTAATGTATGGATTCCAGAGAAGGGGACCTCAGCCTCTTGTGGCTCCGAAGATACTGATGGAGCCGATGGGGAGATAGTCTCATCGGTTCCAACCGGAACCGAAGTAGCAGGTAAAGTTTGGACCAATGACGGCTCCTAGCTTGGAGTCGACGATTTGGTCGGTTTTTGGGGATTTCACAGGCTGAACCTTGGCCGGTGAATCCTGGGGCTTAAGAAGACCCCCTCAGAATAAGCTTATTCTTGCGCTCCTGCAGAACTCTTGGGCTAAATGCATGACATACAGAACAAGAGTCCTGCAGGTGCACTGCGCCTAAGCAATAGACGCAAGAAGTGTGCCCATCTGTCAAGAGACATTTTCTGACAGCATGAGTCACACTTCTTGAATCCAGACACCTTGGATTCTTTAGACATATCCAACAAAGTACTTGAAAGATACTACACTGATTTTTGACCAAAAGACCAAACAGCGGTACAAAATAACACAACACTAACAACAAAAAGGCAAAAACCACACGGTATACTACAGTTAAAGATTTTTTTTTTAAAAAACTAGGAAGCCTCTAACTTAAACAGCTACCTAACAATAAGATAGAAGGAGGGCTTAAACTAAAAAGCTAACCTACAAGAAGGGATAGTGGGGGGAGGGGGAGAACTCTCTAATTTAAACAAGTTCTAAGGGAAAGGACTACCAATATACCAATACATTAAACTAATACAATAAGTTACAGACTACAATTTAAATAATAAACTCCTAGAAAAAGGACTAATCTGACAAAAAAACAGTTCAATAATAAACTTATACGAGCTTGAGCCAGTAAGAATGACACCTCGCAGCTGAAGCAGCAAACGAGATCTGGGTAGCTAGCGCTAGGTATCATGGGATAAGGGGTATCCTTGAACCAGTAAACAGCTCTCGAGCTATAGAAGATGGCCGAGTCGGAGCAAAGGATCGGCTCCAATCCCAATCGGCAAAAAATGAAGGCGAGATAGACAACTTAACATCAAGTGATACGTGTAGGAGACATCCCAGAAACACTAAACTGTGATAAGTAATGAAACAATATTTTTCTAATTTCACTTGAAATTAGAGACTCCGAAAACAAATGTTTTCTACCCAATAAAGAAATTCCTAATAACTCATGAAAGAGTCTGCAAAAATAAGGCAATTGTTTAAATTTAGAAAAATGTGAATGCCTTATAACCTGCAATGGGCTATGACACGAGCTAAGCACCTTGTCCCTCTTGGACAACTAAACAACCCAGAGAACAAAGCAGAAAACTGAAAATGTAAACCAAACAAAATTTTAAAGGTCTGAAATTAAGAAATGAAATGTGATAAAACACAAATCTTTGAAATCCAGAGCCAACAGAAAACTGAAGGGTGTAATGAGCGGTTAAAACAGACTGAAGAGAAATAATTTTGGATTTTGGAGTCTTGATGTGGAGATTTAGAAAAGAATGGTCCAGTACAGGTGTCAAAGTTCTTTATTTCTTTGGTACCAGAAACATTCTTGAATAAAAACCTCTCTATTTGACATCAAGGAAAGTACAGTTTTGTACCTACCATAAATGTAGATGTTGAGTGCTAATACAGCTGCAGTAATCACAGATGGGTTTTCTACCGTCAGGCGGTCCCTCGGTCGGCCGAATTCCAAAGTCTTGGTCCGGCGTCGGTTGTCGTCGCTTTCTCTTCTGATGTCAGTGAGGCCAGAGTATATAAGACACAGCCGACGCCATGTTCTTCAGTCTTTCTTGCCCCAGATGTCAGGTGCCCCCAGAAGGAAGGCAATACATAAATTATGCTAATATGTGTATACATGCAATGCAATATAATCCAAAAACAGTGGTTGCAAGCAAATAAACCATAGAAGGATAACCCAGTCAGGTTGTATGAAGAGGTTGTTAGGCCCCATGCCTTTACCAAGTGGGGAAGGAGGGAGGGAAACCTGTACTGCAGCTGTATTAGCACTCGAACATCTACATTTATGGTAGGTACAAAACTGTACTATGTTCATCGTGCATACAGCTGCAGTAATCACAGATGGGTAGAGTCCCAAAGCTAAGCACAGGGTGGTAGGTACTAGGAGGAACTGGGTTGAGCCAGAATGCCCTGCAAAACAGCAGTGGCAAAGCCTGCTCTGGTTCTGGAATATAAAGGCAGGTGGTAGTGTTTTGTGAAGGTATGTACAGAACTCCAAGTGGCTGCCTCCAGAATATCTTTGGTAGGTACTCCTCTGAGGAAGGCTGTAGAGGTAGCTGTGGCCCTGGTGGAGTGTGATCTGATACCTGTAGGAACAGATTTCCCATGATAGGAATAACAAAACCGTATGCAGTGGCCTATCCACTTTGAAATAGTCTGCTTGGAAACTGGCTTGCCTTGAGCCCCTACAGCATAGGACACAAAGAGTTGTTCTGATTTCCTGAAGGACTTTGTTCTGTCCAAGTAGTAACGTAGCTGCCTATGGATGTCTAAAGAATGTAGCAGCCTTTCCCCTTTGTTTTGAGGATTGGGGTAAAAGGTAGAAAGGTGTATGGCTTGATTTAAAGCTACCCTGGATACCACTTTAGGCATAAATGATGGGTTGGTACGAAGGGAAACCCTGTCCTGATAGAAAATGAGAAAGGGCTGCACTGCCATGACGGCCTGTAGTTCCGAAACTCTACGAGCTGAAGTGATAGCCAGAAGGAAGGCAGTTTTCCAGGACAAATATTGCAAATCTGTTGAGGCAGCTGGTTCAAAAGGAGGCAATGTTAATTTTTCTAGTATGTAATTAAGATCCCAGGCTGGTATTGGTTGTTTCCTTGGTGGTCTAATATTCTTAGCCCCTCTGAGGAACTGTCGTAAGAGTGGGTGAGAAAATAAAGGAGGGTCCGTGCTGTATTCTGCAGAAATGGCTGAGGCATGGATTTTTATGGAAGAAAATGAAAGTCCACTGTTCAGCAGCTCAGCTAGATACTGTAATACCTGAGGCAAGTTCAGTTTTTTAGGGTCCTGGCCTTTTTTCTCATTCCAAGAACAAAACCGCTTCCATTTTGCGGAGTAAGCTTTTCTAGTAGATGGCCTTCTGGCCTCCAAAATGACATCCTGCACCTCCTTGGAGAGTACGGTCAGTTGTGGTGTTAAGGAATTTTCCATGCAGCAAGATTGAGTGTTTTCAGCTGACTGTGGAGAGTTTTGTAGCTGTGCTGAGTCAGCAGAAGAGGCAGAAGAGGCATTAGAGGCAGGGACCAGGGGGGAGTATGTGTTAGGCTCTTCAGCAGTGGATACCAGTGTTGCCGTGGCCAATCTGGAGCAATCAGTATCATCTTCGGTCTGTCTGCTCTTGCTTTCAAAAGTACCTTGGGCAGAAGAGGCAGAGGTGGGAATGCGTAAACTGTCCATGCTGTCCAACTGAATGAAAGTGCGTCCACTCTCCAGGCCTTTGGATGAAAGGTCCTTGAACAAAATGTTTCCAATTCATGATTCCTGTGGGAGGTAAAAAGATCTATGTCTGGCCTCCGCCACACTTGGGTTATTTCTGTAAACACCTGAGGATGTAACTTCCATTCGTGTGGATCTGTCATATTTCTGCTTAAATTGTCTGCCAGCGTGTTTTCCAATCCTGGCAGGTACTGGGCTTGAAGTTCGATTTGCCATTCCAGAGCCAAGTTCCAAAGAGTCATGGCTAGTCTGCACAAGGGGTATGAATGTGTTCCTCCTTGTTTGTTTATGTACCACATTACTGTGGTGTTGTCTGTTCTTATCAGTAATTGCCCTGGATGCAGGAAGTCCTTGAAAGCTGTAATTGCATTTATTACTGCTAGCATTTCTTTTTGATTGATGTGAAGGTGCTTTTCTTTTTGGGACCATATGCCCTGGATGCACCTGTCCATCATGTGTGCCCCCCAGGTGTAATCTGAGGCGTCTGTTGTGATAACTTGCTTTGCTTGAGGCTTGCAGAATGGGAGGCCTGTGTTTGCTTGACATGCTTGGGCCCACCATAGAAATTCCTTTTGCAAACATGGGATTATTGGTATTATTGTTTCCAAACTGTGACTGCGTTGAGACCATAGGTTTTTTAGGTACCATTGAAGTTTCCTCATATGCGGCTTTGCACATGGGATTAAAAGAATGCAAGATGCCATGAATCCCAGAGCCTGCAGGATTTTCCTTGCAGTAAGCCTGGTACTTTTTGCTAGTATTTTGAAGTAATGAGATAGTTGCCCCTGTTTTTCTGGCGTAAGATAGGCCATCTGGGTGTTTGTGTCCAAGTTGGCACCCAGGAAAGTTATTTTCTGAGATGGTGTTAGCCTTGATTTCTCTTTGTTGATTGTGTATCCCAGAGAATGCAATAACAGTGTCACATATGCCAGATGTTCCAGAAGTATGTGTTTGCTGTCCGCTTGGATCAGGCAGTCGTCCAAATAAGGGTAAATTTGTATCCCTTGAAGTCTGCAGTAGGCAATCACTGATGCCAGGCACTTTGTGAATACTCTGGGCGCAGTAGATAAGCCAAAGGGCAATGCAGAGAATTGATAGTGGATTGAACCTGCAAGAAATCTGAGGTATCTTCTGCAGCTTTGTCTGATTGGGACATGCAGGTATGCCTCCTTGAGGTCCAATGTTACCAGCCAAAACTCCTTGCCCAGCATGGGAAGAAGTTGCTGTAATGTGAGCATCTTGAATTTTGGTACGAGTAGAAATGTGTTTAGGATGGATAAGTCCAAAATGGGTCTCCAGTCAGTTCCTTTCCTTGGTACCAGAAAAAGTCTTGAATAAAAACCTTGGCCTTGTTCGTGAGTAGGTACCTCTTGAACAGCTCTCATGCTTATGAGCTTTGAAATTTGTAGTTGTGCCTCTGCCCTTTGATTCTGTGGCAGGTTTGGCATGCCTCTCATTTTTGGAAGAGTGTGAAAATGAAATTTGTAGCCTCTGTTTATAATGTCCAGGATCCATTTGTCTGTTGTGACAATATGCCAATTGGCTGCAAATAATGCTAGCTTTCCTCCCAAAGGTGCTGCCAGCTGAGACGTGCTTGGCATGAAAATGAGGGAGTCATTGGGTTTGCTTCCTGTATTGTTGTGCACTGTCCTCGCCACCTCTTGGTGCTGGAGTTTGCCATTGTCGCCCTCTATATGATCCTTGTGATTGCCCTCTGCCCCTTGTGCGACTGACTCTACCTGTTTGGGGGTTGTCAGTGGCTGGAAAGGACCAGTTTTTGAAGGCCAACTTCTGCTAAACGTGGTGGTTGGACCTGTAAAAAGGCTTTGACAGTTTGCATAGATTTGGCTTTTTCTTCCATTTTCCGTAGTATCTCCTCAGCATTAGTACCAAACAGCACATCCCTTTGTAAAGGAGCATCTAGAAGTTTAGCTTTGACATGATCAGGCAAGTTTTGTTCTCTAAGCCAGGCATGTCTGCGAATGACTGATCCTGTAGCAGCCGCTCTACTTGAAGCCTCTAGTGCATCATAACCACATTGTAAAGTGTGTTTACCCACTTGTTCTGCACTATGCATCATATCCTGTAACTCCTTTAAATCTGGTTGTTCAGGTTGAGACATTTTATTCCTTAATTGTGATAACAGGAACTGTTGATATTTAAGCATATGAAACTGACAATTTAAGGCCTTCATGGCTAGGGTGGCCGAGGTATATACCTTTTTACCCCACCTTTCTAACGACCTTGACTCCCTTTCTGCTGGAAGTGGATTCTTGGCAGTGGAGGCCTTCAATCCCTTGGGGCCTTGTGAAATGGTTTCAGGGTCAGCATTATGACTTTTGAAGAGAAATTGGTGAGAGTTGGGTACTCTGTAATACCTATCAGGTTTGACTGGTGCAGGAGGCAGAGAATCCGGGTTAAGGCAAGCCTCCGAATAAACATAATCAAGTATGTCCAAAACAGGGGTATCACCAGAGGTCTGTGTTGAGGTAACAAAAGAAATTCCCTAAGCCTTTTCTTAGAATCTGAAAAGTCTTGGCCTTCCCAATGGAAGTGTTCCCTCAAGGTGTGCAAGTTTTCCCCAAAGGAAAAATCCTCAGGAGGAGATACAGAAGGAATGGACTGTTCTGCATCCGAATCCTCAAAAGGGGAGTAAGAGTGTTCCTCTGCATCAGAATGTTCTGATAAAATGGATCCCTGATCAGAAGAGGGAGAATCTTCCTCCACTCTGGGTCTCTTGTCTGGAGGGGGTTGAGAACCTCTGATAAGAGTAATTAAATCCTCAGCCATTTTAAGCATCTGTTTTTTAGGCATGGGACCTGGAGATGGGCCCTGTGCAACAGGCCTTTTGGGGTGCCTGGCTGCTTTGGATTTAGTAAAGGCCTTAATGGAAAAAGAAGATGAGGGTCTGAAGACACCATGGGTGGAAGTGGACCTGTCCACATTAGTAGGCTCAACATTAGCAAAGGCTTCGGTGGTTGTAGTCTGGGAAAGGGCCGAGGTCCCAGCGGTCTCGGGTACAGAGGACACCGCCAAAGGAGTGTCGTCGGTAGTCAGGGACTGCAAAGGCGTCTCGCTGAGAACCGGACCACATGTAGCCTGTTTTGGCGTGGTGTCGGTCCTTTTCCTTGCGTTTTTTGGACAAAACGGTAGTCGGAGTGTCCGACGACATTTTATAATCAAAAGCTTTACCAAAATAGTGTTGGGCGAACTCCGCCCGATGCTTAATAGTGCGTTTATTGAAGGTAGCGCAAAAGCGACAGCCCGAGACATCGTGGTCTGGGCCTAAACAAGGTATGCAGAGGGAATGGAAATCCTTATGCGGTATTTGCTTCCCACAAGAAATACAATTATTAACTTTTTCTGACATCGGTCTGAGGCAAGAAAAGGTTCCCCAACGGGGTACTTAGCTTTAATGAAGACTTCGGTTTCCAAAATTTTCGTAATTCAGGAGCTGGCCGACCGGCACTTGCGAACTGCTTCTGCTTCGGGCACCGCGTGGCAAAAAAGACTGAAGAACATGGCGTCGGCTGTGTCTTATATACTCTGGCCTCACTGACGTCAGAACAGAAAGCGACGACAACCGACGCCAGACCAAGACTTTGGAATTTGGCCGACCGAGGGACCGCCTGACGGCAGAAAACCCATCTGTGATTACTGCAGCTGTATGCACGATGAACATCAGGTTCTATAACCCGAGACAGCATTTGATCCAAGACAGGAGGAAACAGGGATGTCCGACTGGCTGCATGTCAAGGAATCCTTTGGAAAGTAGGAAAGGAATCCTACTGACAGTTGTAGTGCTTATGAATTATTCTCAGAATCTAAGTGTCTGACTGTAAGTGGTGTCACAAAGGGAAGTGAAGACCTAGGACTTCTGAAAGTTTATTTTTGGGACCATTCTGAGGAATTTGATTCTTGGGGGAAGGACCATCACATTTCATGGCACTCTGTTTTAACCCCCAGGAAAAGGAAGCAGAAACAGGCTGCCAGAAGGAGTAAAAGGAAAACGCAATAGGGCATATTACTCAATCTGCTTTTTGTAAATTGTCCTTGGTTTTGGAAGGATCCTCCCTTCTTTGTTGAACCTCAATGCCACTATTTTTTTGAAAGTTTGTTTGACCTTGCTCGGCTGGAATTGCTTAGTCTCATTTCAACATTAAAGGAACCTGAACTGGAAGGAAAATTTCTATTATATTTAGGAAACAAGAGTGTGGAAAAGTATGAGCAATCCCCTGGAATTAACTTCCCTCTTTCAACAAACTTTTGGAGGACTCCAGCAGAAGGGCCACATTATACCTCTTTATCCAGGGGCTTGTTCAGAAGTTTAACTTTCAAATTCTCTAGTAAATTCTGTGAACACAGCCAGATAAATCTTTTCATCACTGACCAAGTGGCAACTGCTCAAGGAAAGACATCGATAATGTCATAAGAACATTTTAAGGAATGTTTAAGTTAACTGAACAACAGAAAAAATATGAAATTTAGAGTTGTCGATGTCTGAAGAAGGCGGGTCAGGTATTCTCTCTCTCATATTGTCAAAAGAAACTACCAAAAACTTGCATATAGGAGCCTGAGAGTTCACTATTCTGAAGGCCAAGGTAAAAAAAAGTATACACTTTTTCCCCCAAATCAATCAAAAGCTCTCCAACCTTTGTCAGATGGAATTGGGTTAGTTGCAATAAGATGGATGGAAGATTGTTTTAAGATAAATCTCTTCAGATCTGTCCTAGAATGTGTAAAAAGCCATTTGTGAGACTGGAGAACTTGACAACATTTATCATATTTTCTACAATAACTGAAGACTTTAAATAAACCTTTGGCAAAACCCAGCCAATGCTCTTCGTCTATGTTAGCTGAAGTGGAGACGGGAGAAAAAAATGCCCAGGTTTCGGCTTCCTTTTCCTGGGGGTTAAAACAGAGTGCCATGAAATATGATGGTCCTTCCCCCAAGAATCAAATTCCTCAGAATGGTCCCAAAAATAAACATCCACCCCCTTCTCCAATGCTGGAAAGAGTGGTTCTCTCTTGCCTAAAGCAGACATCCAAATGGACGTGGGGGACGAGTCTGTTTTTGGTCCTTAACAGCTTTCCGAGGACCAAGACCAAAGGGACCAAGAGAAAATGTTGAATGGTCCAAGTACTCCAATATGGTCACAGCTAAATCACAGAGGAAGCTTGAGTTAAGACCAAAGCAGTCTGTAGGACTATACTTTTCTTGTGAATTGGGGAGGGAACATTTGAGGATCTGGGTCCCAAATCCTTTACTCTACTGAAAAAAGTGACTGACAAGGAGTTCGCAGAGCTTTAGTACCACTGTCTTTCAAAGACTACAAGGTAGGAGACTTGGGGAAATGACAAAAACCGGTCAACCACTCTTGTCACTAGTTCTAACCCCCTGACAAAAGTTCTGACAGAAATATACATTTTTTTCATAGAAAATACATACTTTTTCAGAAAAAAATCGATCTGCCTAGATTTGAGAAGTAATAGCCAACTGTTGAATTTCTCAAAGCTGCAACAGGGAAGACGACTTACTGGTTGTTAAAACAGCAAGAAAGTTCTAAGATTTTGGCATCTAACCACTGTTTTTATACCACTCTCCTCTAACTTTACAGAAACAAAGGTGTTCTGGCCTGTCACATTCCTTGGCAGGATATTCTGTATAGCTTAGGCTACAGCAATGGTGATCTAATGATAAACATACCAGAATGCCTACAGAAAAACCCATGGAAAAAGTTCTGTAAGCAGCTTTAACAAAATACCACTATGACTTTTCACAACAGGGAGATACTTGAGCTCAGGGATCAACAATGCAGTGTAATTCATAAACCATGCCACTGCTTTCACAGAGCATTTATTCACGTTTCCAAGGGGCATTTTCCCCTGGAAAATGCTACAAACAAGTATAATTGTGGAAGGAAATTCCCCTGCAGAGAACTATTACCTTCAGTGTACTGACTTTCTGAATCCATCTCATCAAAATTGAAAACTGCAGAGTGCTTTTTCTTGCTTTCAAAAGATTTCACCAAGTACTCTTTCATTAGCTAAATTACTGGCAGCCTATTTAGAACACTAACAACTCTTAGCTGTAGGCTAATAGGTACCTAAGTTTTGACAGCAGTTGGGCCTTTCCCATGGTGAGCTAAAAAACAAAGTAAAAAAGTACAGAAAGGTGGAGAAACTGAGACACTCCACACAAAAAACAACAACAAGAGAGGCCCAAGTGACCCCCATTAGACCTGTTCAGGTTCAAGGACTCTGGTACCATGTAGAGGCACTGACTGGCAAGTCTACAGTACCAAAGCCAAAAACACAGCCATCTGGCAATGCCCATATGGAGGCCAAGAGTGGGGCAGGGTCTGCTCAAACAGACCAAATTTCATCTCTCTCTAAATTTTTCTGCCACAGCTAGATGGCAGTATACAACTACTGACTTCTTGCCCAATGTCAGACTAGACTGGCACTGCCGCCACGGAGGAATATATCCACATCATTTATGTGATTAAGACAAAAGGCTCACTGGCCACCATAAGAATATTCTGTATTCTGAGCTTGTAAGGTATTCAGCACAGACTATTCTCTGTGCTGACTATCCTACAAACTCTTCAGGGCCAGGCCTTTGCGATCAGAATTCTGGCCCAGGGATACCACCCCACTGCTGCCTACCCCTGATACTTTTCAATTACCAAATATTTTCTGAAGATTATGTTGCTACATGCATGGCAAAGGACTACAAGGCACTGCCTTCCCAACAAACGGGCTCAGCACTTCTATCCTTCTTTAAAGAGCTAGGAAAAAAAAAAAAAAAACCTTCACCTCAATCAATGTCCGACTTGGATGTTAGGATGAAGTGAAGTCGAGGAGCTAAGTTTGTTTCACAATTTTTTTTCCTCCTCTGGGACACAGTATGTATAAGGAAAAGTGGAACAGTTCTTTTTATCCAAATTCCTCTGTAGCCCCCTCCCAAAGATATCTCATTCAAAAGTTTGGTCTGATAAAAAAGCACCACACCTCTCAACCTCTTATCAAAAGAATTCCTGATAAAAACAAAAAAATAATAGAGTATAAAGGCTCAGAATAAGGGAAAGATTTTAAATATTATTAACTTAGAAAGGGTCTAGAATAAGTTTTGCAATACTTTTGCATTAATACTCATTTCCTGAAGGGTATGAAGTCTGAAACTCAAATGTCTATTTAGTAACAGCAATAATCTATGACATGCCAGAAAACCAAAAATATTTGTGTGGGGCAGACCAAAGATATGTCAAAAATCCAGACATTCTGCAAAATTATGGAAAGTTAAGAGGTATTCAAAGAACCTTCCAACTCCCACAAAATGTACAAAGATGCTGAACAATGACTAACTTAAACCCAACACCATCCCTCCAGTGTTTTAGGCACTTGAGAATGCTTTTGAAAAAAAGTCCTGGAGTCAGACTCCCAAAGCCTCCTACACCTAAAAAAACTGACCACTTTAGAAAAACAGATCAGCAGTCCTCCTGTTTAATGTGAGAAGGGAGTTCAGGCCTGTGCCATCAACAGTGCACTGGTAGTGATAGGAAAAGTAAACATTTAGACAATTTCAGCAAAAATATCAATTACATATCTTATGCACACACAGCTCTGTGTATAAACAATATAAACTTTGAGATCCACATTTTGTAGTGTCAGCAGGGCATTCTTAAACAGATGGAAGAGGCAGTGGATACCCTTTGGACTGCATTTAGACACTGAAAATTTCAAAACTCACTCAGAGCCCATACGATGTGGGTACAATACTATACATGCATCTTCCAGGCTGCTGTTATTGTAAACTGTTCTAGGAAGGCATTCTTAGCTCACAATTCAGTACCCTACTTCCAAAAACTCTCCTTGACAAAAGAAAAATGGGTCTTCAGTTCTCCTACTCATGAGCATTTTAAAAAATTTAGGGAGAAAAGTAAGACCATGCAAACAATGGAACATTTTTTTCATCTATCCACCATGAATTACACCAGAACAAACCCTTCCCCAAAAATCTAGATCTTCTAAGAAAAATAAAGTAGCTTGCATAAAAAGTTGATGCAGCTTGCCAACCATTTGAAAAAAAAGTTTGCTTATAAAATGTCTTCTTTAATCGCCTTTCATAAAGAATATAAATAGCCAGTCAGTCTGAAATCCTCTGTCCAAACCAAATAATACCTTAAGGCGAACCACACCCACAAACATGGTTTGGTGTCTCCAACATTTTAACACCACTCTGGGACTATTTACTGATTCTTAAATATTTTTTCCTAATTTCTGAGTCTGACCACATGGGGTCTGGCACCTTTTAATAATTCTGATTGTTTAGTCTGCTCCATAATACAGTGCTTGTCTGTAAAAAATTATGTCATGCATGCCTATTTCTTCTTAAAGCTCCTGTCACTGCACTGATTTTACATGCATATACTGCTGTCTTTGTCAGTTTTAAGTAACATTCTATGCCATTCAATGACTACTTAAAACAAACGGTGCAAATGCCACAGAACAGACTTTCAAAGTGCTTTTTACTGCTGCTTCTTTTTAGAATGGCTAAACTGCAGTGTTTTGTGAAGCCTGAACTGTACTACTATGACTTATCTCCCATCCCCCTTCACACCTAACTTCCCTAGCTGTCAAAATGCTAAGGGTAATTTAAGATGTTACCACCTGTGACTGAGCCCACACAACAGGAGACTTGACTCGTGTACTGTTTTCTTGTTCTAGCCTTTACTTTCTGTATGGGTAGGGGAAGGGCCAGGGAGCTGTGACATCACAGCATGGGTGGGTTTTTAGGATGGTCGCGGAGATGTCAGTTTGGGGAAGGAATAGCCAGAAAACTAACTGTATTCATTGGTGTTGATGACATCAGTGAATTGGAGACTGCAGTAAGCTTTACCAGGGTGGGGCAAAAGTTTTTTGAAAGTGAAACCACCACAGTACAGTAAGGTACTGTTCTAGTGGAGAGAAACAGTCTATTTAAAATATTTTAAATGCTGTATTGCTGTTCATGCATAGCAGGGACAGTAAACAGGGAGAAAAAGGACAAAGAACTTGAGCATTCAAGAATAGAAATCCATTGTTGTCCTTTAGTTGTGTAAGAGTTTTTTTTTAATTACTTGCCCTACACACAACCTGCATAACCTAACTGGTTGCTTCTAAGACTATTTCTGGCATAAATGAAGGGGTAGTCCTCACAGCCATACTGTTTCTGAAGTCCACTGTAAGGCATGCCACACGTAATAGCTTGCAGTTCTGTTAATAAACAAGTGGAGGTAATAGTGAACAGATCAGATTTACCAGGAAAGACACTTTACAGGAGATGGATTTACCAGGAAAGACACTTTACAGGAGATGGACCTGCAGGGTCAAAGGAGACAACTATTAGTTTTTCCAAAATGAAATTCAAGTTCTAAGGAGGTGGTATCACCCCTTCTTAGTACTCTGAAGTGCAGCACTCCTTATGGCAATTCTAACAACAAGCAAGCTGAAACAAATGCCAGAGACACCTTAAACATGCAAGAATGTCCCATTTCAAATAAAGTAAATATGTAAGAGAGGGTTTGCGTAAAAGCAGCCATCCTGGAATAAACAACATCATATCCACACTAAATAAAGAACCTGGTGCACGTTACCAAATGGGGTTTCCACTGCTGCATTTCTTAGCCTCCTTAATTATTCCATGTGCTTCAGGAGGGAAATATTTTCATAGTGAAATCAATATTCTATGTACCAGACTCCAACACACAGACATCTTAGGTATGGGTGGTCTAGAGTCCCTTGCTGCTATGGAAGAGGGTTGTAGGATATTAGAATAACCTCAGATCTCTTCCTTTCAGCTCCATGAGTAGAACCATGTGATATCAGCAACAGATGAGCAATCAAACTGCTCCTGTTCTGCACAACCCTTCACAGAGCCTTGAACATGATCGGTACGGGTACAGGAGAAAAGTTATTGCCTAGGAAATGTCCTAGCTATCAAACTTGTCTCACATGCTCACTTTCCTTACACCCCAACATTCACTCCCTAGAATCTTTCTGACACTGGTCCTCCTACCATGAAGCAGGGAATTTGCCTTAGGTTTAGGAAAAGCCAAGTTCAGCTGCTCATACTCTTTTGTGGGGGGAGAGCCAGCACCTGAAATAATATTTTAATAAATTCTGTTTCTAACAAATGAAACATCTTACGGACTAAAACTAAATGTTAAGAAATGCACAACAGTATCCTTTGGGAAGTCATCCATCCCTGGTAACTATCTTATTGACAACACACCCCTTAGAGTTGACCCAGTAGTCCGGGACTTAGGGGCACACACACATAGTATTCTAGCCTTTGATCATCAGGTGTCTACAGTGGTGAAGAAATCTTTCTATGTTGCGCAACTTATAAACAAAGGTATGGCATCGAAGTCCAAGGAAGTCACTGTTCCACTGTATTCGGCATTCATCAGACCTATCATTGAGTACCAAACCAGGCATATCCAACAACTGGAACATCCACACAGTTTCCTTACTAAAAGAACACAAGGCATTAAGTAATATGTCCTATGCAGACCGCCTTAAGACCCTATACCTGTATTCAGTCTCCTACAGGCTTTTGAGGGGAGATCTATGCCTGACATACAGGGCATTGTCAGACCACACTCTGATGGACTTCCTGCATATCCACAAAACAAACAGTACCAGAATTACAAATTCTAAAAGACTTAAACCTCTCCTGCGATACAAATAGGACCTGCTCAAGAGATAGGTACGTATCGCAGAGCCCACCCAGTCTATTAAACATGCTCCACATCCATGTGGAGCAGAGATCCTCCTATTCCAATTCAAGTACAACTTGGGATGGGAAACCGGAAATTCATCCCTGGTTTGTCACCTATGTCTCTGATGCAAATAGGTAACCTGTAAATGGTTCATCTCCCAGGCATATGCTTACACTTATCAAGGGCATCAGAACTAGTCAGATATTTGGGATGCATGACTAGGCTTAAAAAGGCACTTGTGGTCGTTAGCCTAGTAAACACATATGAATCTACACCAAAAAGGTAATGTAATTGGTAATCTTAGCACATGGAACAATTCTTTAGTCTTACAGTTACAAGAAGGATGGAGGCAATGAGGTATTTCCAATTTTAAGACACAGCAGTCCATCAGTTACAAAATGTGGAAAAAGAACAGTAGCAAAAAAATGAGGTGTCTTTGGGGCCAGAGGTAGAAAAGACCCAATTTCAAGTCTGACCCTAAAGTCTGGGGACCAGCTTCCAGAGATCTAGACTTTTTTCTTTTTATCCATGTAGCATACTTAATCCTATAGAACGTGGAAGTCACAGTACTGCTAATCTATTCAAAGGACATACAGCCTTTTTTTTTTTTTAATAAGACAGCAAGAGTGATAAAGAAACTGCTGCTGTTATAAGTGCAAAAGGAAGCTCGAATAGCACAAAAAATGAAAAGAACAGTTGTGTGAGAACTTATAGCAACTGCAGATGTCCTACTAATCACTGTTGCAGTATTCCTAATCAATGAGTTATTACCAATGCGGTCTGGCCGGAGTACTAACACTACCTTCCCAAGATCATACTTCTAACATGGGATCTCAGCTCATAACCTTAGGGGGTATTACAGGCGAACATATGAGAATAATTCCTCAAACTATCCCCACGTCAGTGGCCTGAAATCGCCAGAGAGCGAGACTGGTCTGCTAGGAGGGCTAAGTATGAAGTAGTAAGGAAGACCCTTCATTTTTAAGATGCAATCCAGAGGACTGGAATATATGGAGAAGAGCTAGAAATAGGCAGTAGAAATGAATGTAGAGGGGAAAGAATATTTCAACAGTGATCAGTAGGACACCTGCTGCTCTGGTATGTTTTCACACAACTGTACTATGTCCTGACTGAAATCAATGTTGCAATACTCCTAATCAATGGTCGATTCCAAGAGCTGAAGTGAACATAAAGGTGGTTAATTAGTAACC
Organism: Protopterus annectens; assembly: GCF_019279795.1. NCBI lineage: Eukaryota > Metazoa > Chordata > Ceratodontiformes > Protopteridae > Protopterus > Protopterus annectens. The sequence continues at coordinate 660,069,866 of NC_056730.1, forward strand.
TTGAAGGAGCCATAAAGGACTGACCTAGCAGAGGCAGCTCTGGACCCTGAAGAGGCATCAAGCCTGTAATTGCTTAGTGAAGGTTTGTACAGAAAACCAGTTGGCGGCTTTCAGTGTGACCCTGGTATCCACCCCTTTGTACAAGTACCCACAGCATGCTACTGACCTGGTAGAGTGAGCTTCAGAGCATGAGGGTCAGGACTTGCCATGTAAAGAATAACAGAAAGAGATGGCCTTAGAGATCCAGCCATCAGTTTTTGTTTGCTTAGATACTCTCTAGCTCACTTCTGAGAATATGAAAGAGACAAACAATTATTCAGATTTTCAAATGGATTTGGTTTTGCCCAAACATAATCTTAACTGTCTGTGAATGTCCAAAGACTGTAGAAGCTTTTCTCCCTAGTTATGTGGGTTGGAAAAGAAAGTAGGGAGGTTTATGGCCTCGTTGAGACACAGCATGTTCAGTTCCTTAAGCATGACTGAAGTGTTAGCTCTCAAGGTCAACCCGTCCTTGTGAAAAATAAAAGGAAGGAAAACCCATGACAGCCTAAAGCTTAAACTCTCCTAGCTGAAGTGAGCCAGCAGCAGTACAGTTTTCCACGTACAGAATATCACATTTACTGCTGCTGCTGGTTCAAAGAGAGGTAACGTAATCTTTTCCAGTGGGGATTTGAGGTCTAAAGGAGGGGTTATGGAATTCACTAATGCAGAACACTATTAAGGACTAAAATACCACCAAGACCCCCAATCCAAGAAGTAAACAAATTTAATGAAACGCTTGACTCGCTAGTGGACACTAATTTTTTTTTTTTATGTCCGTAATGTTAATATTTTAATGGCATCAAGTTTAAAGCTAGGCATGAATACAGGTGTAACACAGAGGGGTTAGTGTAGGTGTTGAGATGTGGATGTAAGAAGTTTTACATAGGGGAAACATAGGAGTTTTAAGGTCTGGTTGCAGGAACATATTAGGGACATAAAAAATAAAAAATTAGAGAGTCCCCTTGGGAGTCATTTTTTGATAGCACACAACTCAAACCCTGATTCTCTTAGGGGTTGTGTCTTGGAAAAATTGCAAGTTGGCATAGGTCTTTAAAAAACAAACTCTTAAAAAAAGAAACCCTGTTGATTTTAAAGTATGGTACTTTGGAGCCTCAGAGATTCAACAAAATGTAATTGGAAGTATGCGATTTGAATTGCATGCTTAACTGATTAATTGCTTTGTGCAATACGCTGTACATAAGCAAACAGTATTTTGTAGTGTTTTTACTCTTGAAAGGCTGTGCAAGCTGAGGTGTGAAGTGTTTCATTAAATTCATTTACTTCTTGGATCGGTGGTCTTGGTGGTATTTTATTTTTTTGTTTTTTTTAAGTTGTATTTACTATTCAGGAATAACTTGACCTCAGGTCTGGACATAACTAAAGGACTGAGGGGTAAACAAGCAGTAATGGCAGATGTGGGCTTTAATGGAAGTGTAGGCCAAGCCTGTAGGCATGAGCTCATACAAGACATTTTAGAATGTAAGGTACCCCGGATTTGTTGGGGTCCTATCTATTACTATGGTACCAAAAGGAAAATCTCTTCCATTTGGCTGCATAGGATTTCAGAGTGGTGGGTCTCCTGGTTTCTTGCAGAAAGTACAGTTGTGTTCACTTACCATAAATGTAGATGTTAGAGTGTATTCACTGTTGCAGTCATCACATTTGGGTTATCCCTGCTACGGTAGCCCTCAGTCGGCCCGAATACCAGAGGCGTAATATTTCTGCATCATTTGCTGTCGCTTCAGGACTGACGTCAGATCGTCAGTAGTATAAAGTAAGGCAGCCGAAGCCATTACATAATTTTTTCTTGCCCTGTCAGGAGCTCCCAAGTGGGAGCCAGGATATAGTGGAAGAACCCCACCAGTAGAAAGTAAATACCAAAATGTTCCTTGTAGTAAGAGAGAGAGAGAAAGGGGGATGGAGGGAGGGAAACCAGGACTGCAACAGTGAATACACTCGAACATCTACATTTATGGTAAGTGTACTATGTTCTTCGTATTTCACTGTTGCAGTCATCACATTTGGGTTGATTCCCAAAGCTGAAGGAAAGGATGGAGGCAGTCAAGAAGACTGGGGGCTAGCTAGGATGCCCTGCAAGAATACAGCGGCAAAGCCTGCCCTGGATTTGGAGAAAATAGGCAGGTGGTAATGCTTGGTGAAGGCATGAACAGATGTCAATGTCGCAGCCTCCAGAATGTCCCTGGTGGAGACTCCTCTAAGGAAAGCTGTACAGGTGAGGGTTGCTCTGGTAGAGTGAGTTCTGACCCCCTTAGGGGGAGGTTTCCCGTGTTGCTTGTAGCAGAAATGGATGCAGTGTGCTATCCATTTGGAAATGGTTTGTTTGGATATGGGTTTGCCCTCTTCTCCGGCAGCAAAGCTGTCCAACAACTAATCAGTCTTTCTGAATGATTTAGTCCTGTCTAGATAGAATCTGAGCTGTCAGTGCACCTTTAGAGAGTGCAGTATTCTTTCCCCCTTGTTTTGTGGGTTAGGGAAAAAGGTAAGCAAATGAATGGATTGGTTGAAAGCCACACTGGACACCACTTTTGGCATGAAGGATGGGTTAGTCCTGAGGGAGACCCTGTCAGCATGGAAATGATAAAGGGCTCTACAGCCATTAGTGTTTGTAGCTCAGATACTCTTCTTGCTGAAGTGATGGCCAGAATCAAGGCCGTCTTCCATGAGAGAAACTTTAATTCTGCTGAAGCTGCTGGTTCAAAGGGGGGCAGGGTGAATTTCTCTAACAAAGTTTAGGTTCAAAGCTGGGGTAGGTGCTCTTCTGGGTGGCCTCAAGTTGGTAGCCCCTCTGAGGAACTCTTTGATGAGGGGGTGTGAGAAAAGAGGTTGCTCAGTGCTGAAATGAGCAGAGATAGCAGAGACATGAATTTTAATAGAGAAAAAGGATAGACCACTGTGTAGTAGGTCAGCTAGGTAATCCAGTATGAGAGTTAGGGAGGGCTGTGCCACATCAGCTCCCTTAGCCTTGATCCAGGTACAGAATCTTTTCCATTTGTCAGCATAAGGCTTTCTAATGCTAGGGTGTCTGGCGTCACATATAACGTATAGAACCGGCTTACTGAGACTGGCAGCTTCTACACTGCTCAAGGAATAAACCAGGCTGCCAAATTGAGGGTCTGCAATAGGGGATGCATGACTCTCTGATTATGTAGCCCAGGCAGGTATGACCCTAACCCTGAGCAGTATCCTTTCCTTCACCAAGAATGATGCCACAATATAGAGACAAGATGATCAGCTTTAACAATTGGCTTAATGTCTGGTGTCATTCAAAGGGGATCCAGTGTCTGTCTGCCTGGGATGACATGCTTGACAAGCCACGCTGCTTTGCAAGGGACGGCTTGCACCTGTCACCCCTGGGATTCCGGATATTGGCTAAGGCTCTTGCCACCCCCATAGTGCCTTTTTTAGGCAAGGCTCAAATTCTAAACCTACCACCCTAGAAAACAAATGGGAAGAAACTGAGGGTAATGCTGCTCAATGCCAGAAGTCTAAATCTCAAAATGCACGCACTCGAGGCCCTTCTCAGTATGGAGAACATCGATGTCTGTGCTGTAACTGAAACCTGGTTCAAGGCTCCTGAGAGCACCCGGCACTATTAGGTTTTACCTCATATCATGCGTCCGCCCCAAAACCCGGACCACACCACAAAAGGAGGAGTGTATCCATATTCATAAAGGATACCCACACCTCCAGGTTGGTGGCAACGCACGAAGCTCCGGAAACCATCCAGGTGCAACTAACCATAGGCAAAACTGCTCTACAAATTGTAGCATGCTACAGGCCACCCTCTCAAACTCAGGAACCCCACACAGCCTTCCTGAAGACACTGGAGGGTATAAATGTATCTCCAAACACCATCATATTGGGTGACTTCAACTACCCGAATATAGATTGGGAACATTACTCAAGCCCTAACTTTCTAGCCCAACGGTTCCTGGAGTTCATAAATTCAAATGCCATGGAAAAGCTAGTCACTGTTCCCACGAGAGGAGAAAATATACTAGATCTCATTGTCACAAACATGGGGACAAAATGCTCCACACCGAAGTATATCCCTCATTGGTGAGATCTGATCATAAACTAATCTCACTGGAAATCCACATCCCGCCCCACCCCAAACAAAAGACCATAGTGAAGAACTTCTCTAAAGCAAACTTCACACTACTCAAGACTGGTGTGGTATCCTTCAAGGCCCCTGAGCCAGAGGAAACCACAACCCAAGCTGCGAAGCCCTTACAAATGCCTTCTATGAACACCTCCAGGACTGCATGGATCAGGCAATCCCAAATAAAACCAAGACTCTTTCCACAAAGGGCAAACGTCCAGTCTGGTGGACCCCAGCCATTAACAAACTTTACAATAAGAGGAGAAAGCTATTACATGATAGAACAAAATCCATAAAAGGGAAGTCACCCTGATCATTATTAGTAAAAAATACGAGCACTCATAAAATCAACTAAGGCCAATTTTGAGAGAAAAATTGCCATGGATTCAAAGGACAATCATAAGGCCTTTTCAGCTATGTTAGGAACCTGGGTGGAAACTCCCAGATATGCTCAGAATTAGTCCATAATGATACAAAAATCACTGAACCCACAGACATTGCCAACATACTGGCAGACAGGTTCAGTGCAAACTTCACCCCCCTCCCCTAAAGGAGAGATAACTATCCCAGCCGAGTGTAGCCTCCCGGACATCTCAAATGCGCAGGTGAAAGCTGCTCTCTCTAAAGCTAAAAACACAGCATCAATGGGACCGGATGGTGTCCCCGGCTGTGTGCTACACGAGCTAAATGAGGAATTAAACCCACACATAAGGCAGCTGTTTAATCTCAGCCTTACCACAGGATACGTGCCCAAGGAGTGGCGTCACGGCAACTGTGGTCCCACTCCACAAAGGCGGCACCTCACGGACCCTGGTAATTACCGCCCATAAGCTTAACAAGACTAGTCTGCAAAGCTATGGAGAGAATCATAATGGAGCTCATAAACAAAGATATAGGGACTTGCAGACATTGGACCCGACCCAGTTTGGCTTTGTCAAGGGAAGATCATGCCTTTTGAACTTGGTCGACTTCTTCGAAACAGTCACCAAGGCCATTGATGAGGGAAAGGCAGTCCATACAGCCTACCTTGACCTTGCAAAGGCTTTCGACACAATACCCCACTCGGGTATTGTAGAAAAACTTACCAGCTTAAATGTAAACCCATATGTCACAAGATGGGTTGCAAACTGGCTTAAGGACAGAACCCACAGGGTTAGAGTTGCTGGCGCTGTGTCAGACTCCAAGCCGGTCGGTCCTTGGCCCCCTATTGTTTGGCATCTACTTCTCAGAAGTACAGGCCAACATGGGAGGACTTTGGCTGACAAAGTTTGCAGACGACTGCAAACTGGGCGCCATAGTGGAAAGTGCATCGGACACGGATATCCTTCAGCAGGGACTCACGGAAACAGATAGCTGGTGCCAGAGCCATGGCCTGAAGTTAAACGCCAAAAAATGTATAGTCATACCCTTCGGGAAAAACAAGGAAACCCCAAGCTACCATATAGGTGGCAATCCACTAAGCACAGAAGAGGTTATCAGGGACCTGGGGACCCAGGTTGACAGTGGCCTTTCTTTTGACACTCACATTGCTAAAGTGGTTAGAAAGACCTTCTACATTGCCCACCTGATCATGAAGGGATTCACATCCAGATCTAGTGAGGTCATTGTTCCCCTGTACTCTTCACTTATCAGACCAATGATCGAGTACAATGCCCCATTCGGGATGTATCTCACCCGACATCTGCAGCAATTGGAGAGACCCCAAAAGTTCCTCACCAAAAGGATAAAGGGACTCCAAAATCTGTCATATGCTGCCAGAATGAAGAAACTCCAGCTCTATTCAGTCGCATACCGTCTGCTCAGAGGTGACATGTGCCTGACATACAAGACCATGTCCAACCGGAATTAATGGACATGCTCCACCTCAAAAAATCCAAATCCACCAAAACCACTAGAGCAAGCGACTTAAACCTTAGCACGGATATAAATAGGACGTGCTGGAGGGATAGATTTATCACTCAGAGACTCCCTATGCTGTGGAATAAAATCCCGGTCCATGTGAGGCAGAGCACCTCGCTGACTCTGTTCAAGAGAAATCTAGACCTGTGGATCGGAGATCGTAGGTTTACCCCGGGAATCATCTCTGTGTCACTGCTGGACAGAGGCACAACAAACTAATGGGCACAGTATTTTTTCATATAAGGGGTGGCGTAAGCCACAAAAATTTGGGCTAGGCTTATAAATGCCTTAGGGCAGATAGCCTAGTATAAACCTATGAACCTATGAATTCTCCTTCCATCTGGGTCAGGAGTGTTAGGATCTGAGGGAGGTGCCATGGTTGCAGAGGGGACATTCTACGCAGCAGTGGGTACCAGTGGCTGGCATGGCCAATCTGGGGCAATCAGGATTGTCCTTGGTTTTTCCTCCTTTATTTAGAGTAGTACCCTGGTAATGAGAGGTAGTGGGGAAATGCATAGACAAAGAGGTTGACCCACTGGATAGAGCATCCACTTTCCAGGCCCTGCAGTGAGGCTCCCTGGTGCAGAACTTGCTGAGCTGATAGTTGGAGTGGGAAGCAAAGAGGTCTACCTTCAGAGTGCCCCATTTCTGAGTTGAGGGTGAAGGTTCTTTGGTTTAGCTGCCACTCGTGTGGGTCCAAAAGATTTCTGCTTAAATTGTCTGCCAGAGAGTTTAGAGAGCCGGGCAGGAATTGTGCTAACAGGTGTAGTTGCATGGCTGAGGCTGTGTGTGAAATGGTCATGGTGAGCCTGCATAGAGGGTAGGAGTGAGTCCCTCCCTGCTTGCTGATATACCACATCATTGTGTTGTCTGCTTTGATCAGTACAGCCCCTGGGGAGAGAAGGGGTCTGAAAGCTGTGAATGCGTGTTGGACAGCCGACATCTCTTTTGGATGTGCAGATGTATTTGATGTGGGTTCCATTGGCCCTGTATACACCTGCTGTTCAGTTGTGCACCCCAGGCATTGTCTGATGCATCTATGGTGAGGGTCTGGGCAGCGTGGGGTGGTGAGAAGGGTAGTTCCTTGTTGTGGTAGAATGCTGCTGCCCACCAAAGGAAATCTTTCCTTAGACAAGGTATCATTGGTATAAGAGTTTCCAGGTCTTGAGAGTGCTGACACCAAAGGCTTTTTACGTACCACTGAAGTTTCCTCATATGCAGGCTGGCATATGGAATGAGTAGAATGCAAGATGCCATGAACCCCAGAGCTTGCAGGATTTTCCTTGCAGATAATCGGGGTCTGGTGGCTAGCTGAGTGAAATAGGCTGTCAAGTAAGTTTGCTTTTCTGGTGTAAGGAATGCCATCTGGGATCCTGTGTCCAGGCTTGCTCCCAGAAATATAATTTTTTGGGTGAGTACTAGTTTGGATTTCTTTTCGTTGATAGTGTACCCTAGGGAGGTCAACAGGTCCTTTACCAAGGCCAGGTGCTTGAGCAGCTTTTCCTGACTGGCTGCCTGAATTAGACAGGCATCTAAGTATGGGTAAATTTGAATATTTCTTTGCCTGCAAAAAGAAATGGTGGGAGCCAGGCATTTTGTGAAAACTCTGGGAGCAGTAGAGAAGTCAAAAGGAAGTGCAGAGAACTGAAAGTGCAGAGATCCTGCCCTGAAACGCCGATACTTCCTGCATGATTCTCAGATTGGGATGTGTAGGTAGGCCTCTTTTAGGTCTAGGGTGGCTAGCCAGGCATCCTTTGAGAGCATAGGTAGTAGTTGCTGAAGGGTGAGCATTTTGAATTTTGGTATCACCAGGAGGGGCGTCAGGTGCCTCTTTTCTGGGTACCAGGAAGAGCCTGGAGCAGAAACCTTGGCCTATCTGTTCTGCAGGAACGTGCTCTATTGCCCTCATGGAGAGGGGGGGAAAGGACTTGCTTTTTGGACTTTGCCCACTGGTTTGAAGGTAGATCTGGGAACCCTTTGGGGTTGGTAGAGTATGGAAAGAAAATCTGTATCCCTGGGACACAATGTTGAGGACCCAGTGGTCGCTGGTAATTGTGGCCCAGGTGCTTGCGTGGAAGGAGAGTTTTTCCTCCCAGGGGCAAGTGCAGGTGGGGAGAGGGAGGGGGTGGAAGTGGAGAGTCATTGTGAGTTCTTACCATGAGGGGGTGGCTTTGCACTCCCTGGTTTAGAAGTGGACGTACTCCATTGCTTTGATCTCTGCATTCTCTGTGGCTGTTGTCTGGGGGGTCCGCTTCCCCGGGGTCTGGGCTGAACTGACCTGGAGGGGGCAGGAAAGGATCAGTGTTTGGAGGGGCAATGCCTACTGAACCTGGGTGGCTGGACCTGTAGGAAATCCTTAACTGTCTGCATAGATTTAGCTTTTTCTTCCATCTTTAAGACCTCCTCTGCCTTGATGCCAAATAAGTTGTCTTTGTGCAAGGGTGCATCCAATAATTTAGATTTGACATGGTCTGGTAAGGGTTGTTGTTCCTTAAGCCAAGCATGCCTTCTAAGGACAGAACTGGTGACTGCTGCCCTGCACGAAGCTTCTAGGGCGTCAAAACCACAGTGTAAGGTGTGCTTAGTTACCTGACTTGCAGGAAGCATCAACTTTTGTAACTCTACTTTCTGCACAAGCAGGAAAAGATAACATTTTTGTTTACGGAGTTCCATGGCATGCTGCTGAAATTTTAGCATATGGAACTGACAATTTAGTGCGCCAACAGCAAGAGTAGCAGAGGTGTATACATTTTTATCCCATCTGTCTAGTGCTCGGGAATCCCATCTGAGGGTGCGGGATTCTTAGCAAAAGTAGAAATTTGTGAGTCAGGGACTCTAATACCAGTCAAGTTTTCTGGGAGCAGGAGGGAGGGTGTCAGGAGTCAAACTAGATGCAATGAAAACATCATCCACAATATCCAGGACAGGGGGAATGGCCAGGGGTCTGTGCTGTGGAAGGTCTAAGAAGAATTCTATGAGTCTCTTTTTAGACTAAGGGTAGTCCTGACATTCCTACTGAAAATGCTCCCTTAAAGTATGAAGGGTTTCCCCATAAGAAAAGTCATTGGGTGAAGAGGCTGAAGGAATGGATTCCTCTGCATCAGGATCCTCATAAGCAGAGAGGGGTTGCATATCTTCATATTCAGATTCATCAGAGTCATCAGACTCCTGTTCAGATAAAACTACTAGGGACAGATCTTTTTATTTTGTAAGGGGTAGCTTGGCTTCCCCTGATCAGCATTATAAGGTCTTTCGCCATTTTAAGCATTTGAGACTGAGACAAGGAAGCAGGTGTCTGAGATTGGATCGCCGGTTTCTTGGGCGTGGTTCGTACCCTGGGCCTTAGAAACTCGGTAATTTTCAAAAGAACGGTAGATGTGAAAGAAGTCGTCAGTTTGTGTCGAGAATCGGTAGTGTGATGTACTTCCTCGGAAGCCGGTGCCTGCTCAGCGGCTCCGGACTCATCCAAGGTAGAGACAACCGCAGGATCCTTAGTCGAAGAAGAGTTTTGCTGCATACTGGACTCCGAAAGGGTCTTGGTAGAGGCCTTAGAATCCACAGAAGTGGGTGTCAGAGGCTGCGAAAGCACCTCACTGAGGACAGAAGAACTGGCGACTAGCTTAACGGAAGCATCGTCGGTAAGTTTGGACCTGTGCGGTCTGTGTCTGTCTTTATCCATACGTTTTTTCGGAAGATCTGCTGTCGGATGGCTTACCAAAACCATATTGGAATTAGAGGACTGTGAGCAAAAATATCTAGCTACAATAAGGGCCCGACGACATATAGTTCTGGTGTTGAACAAAGCACAAAAGCGACAGCGAGGGACGTCGTGGTCTGGGCCCAAGCAAGTGATGCAGTAAGAATGAAAGTCTCTGTGTGGTACTTGCTTTCCATTGGCGAGATAATTGTTAAATTTTCCTGACATCGGTTAGAGCAAAAAAAAGGATTCCACCAATGGGGTACTTGGCTTTAGAAGACTTCAGCTTCAATTCGGAAGACGAAACTCGGGTAGCGACCGATAGCAACTGACCGGCACTTGTGCGAACTGCTTCTGCTTCGGTCTCCTCGGCAAGAAAGCCTATGTAATGGCGTTGGCTGCATTACTTTATACTACTGACGACCTGACGTCAGTCCTGAAGCAACAGCAACCAATGCAGAAATACTACGCCTCTGGTATTCAGGCCGACTGAGGTCTACCCTGGCAGGGAAAACCCAAATGTGATGACTGCAACAGTGAAATACGAAGAACATCCTTAATTATTTTCTCAGAAAAGTGGTATTTGTAAGGAATTGGAATCCTAACATCCACAGGGTTTGGTTTAGGGATGACAGATTGGGGTGTAACAGTGACCCTTACCTGCTGTATGATGATATCCACTTGAATTGGCAGTTTGTAGCTAGATGAAAAAGAAGGAATCAATGCTGTCTTGGCTAAAAGGGGAATACTAGCAAGAGTCTGGGTTTTTCTTTTTGGACTTTAGAATGACTCCTGGAATGAGAGGTAGTGGAGGGAAAATGCAGAGGAATTTCCCTGTCCAAAGAAAGGTGAAAGCATCTGTCCTCCAGGTTGAGGAGCAAGGGCCCCTGGTACAGAATAGGGGAAGCTCTTTTTTAGCCTCTGATGCAAACAAGTCTACATGAGGTGTTCCCCAGTGGTGAAGGATGTTGAAGAAAATGTGTCTGTTCAGGGTCTATTTGTGAGGATCCTCCAAGGTCCTGCTTAATGTGCCAGCCTACACACTGTCCTGTGATAGGATGCAAATGGCTATTAGCAACACATTTTTCTAGGTGACAATGTCCCAAGTGGTATGTGCCAACCTGTACCATTGGTAAGAACTAGTTCCTCCTTGCTTATGTACCACATGACTGTGGTGTTGTCTGTGAACACCTAAAGGGTCCTGGTCTCTAGATATGATAAAATATTTGAAGAGCTTGAATGAGGGCCCTCATCTCCTTCATAATGAGGTGTTCCTTTAGTAGTTTTGGCTGTCATCTGCCCAGTGCCCAGTGTATCCCTATCCAAGCTCTTGCATGCCTTGTCAGAGGCATCTGCGTACATTTCCTGAACTTGGACTAAATGGGTAAAGGAAGTCCTGGGTTGAGTTTCAAATGGTCCTTTCACAATGAGAATTCTCTCCTGAGACAAGCTGAGAGAGGAATTACTGTGCCTAGGGCATGAGAGTACAGGGACCAAACTGTTTTCAGATACCACTTGATTTTCCTGAAATGCAGTCTGTCTAAAGGGAGCACTTGAATAGTTGCTGCCATGAATGCTGTGGGGCCCTTAGGATCTCCCTGGCTAAGTACTGGTTGAGGGAGGCAAGCCTGTGAAAGTGATCTGTACAGCTCTGCACTTTTTCCTGAGGCAAATAGGCCTGCATCCCTTTTGTGCCCAGTCTGTAGCAGAGAAAAGCTAGGTCTGGAGTTGGCTGCAAGGAGGACTTCTTGCAGCTGATTGTGAAATCCAAATGTGAGAGGAAGCTGAAGGTGAACTGGAGGTATTGCAAGCATCCATGGTGGGAAATCTTAGATTAAGAGGTTGGCTAAGTAGGGAAAAATATGAATGTCCTTGGTTTAATAGAAGGCAACCGGTGATGCTGGACACTTTGTGAAAACTCTTGGGGCTGTGGAAAGCCCAAAATGCACAAAAGTAAACTGAATGTGAGATGATCCTGTACAAAATATGAGGAATCTCTTGCAAGGGAGATGAACTGATATATGGAGACAGGTATCTTTTACATCTAGATCTACTAGAAAGGGCGGAGGCAGAATGAAATGTGTGCAGGGAGAGCATTTGAAGGTTGGCACTTTTAGCAAACAGAGATCCAGTAAGGGTCTCCACTGCCCTTCTTTCCTTTGTAGTAGAAGAGTCTGGGATAAAAGCCCTTTCCCAAACAATTTTGGGGCACTGGTTCTACTGTACCTGGTAGCTGTAATTGGATGGAAGCAAATGGATCTGGTTGTGGGAAGGAGAGGTACTCGATTCAGAAGGGGGATTTCCATCCAAGACATAACATAGCCCTTTTTTTTTTTTATAACAGAGAGCACCCACTGGTCTGTGGTAATCTTTTCCCAGGTTGAGATTGACTGCATCAGTCTTTTTGAAATGGCTAGGGAAGTGGTAGGGTATAGGGAAAAGAACTGTTTGACAGTCACAGATATTTGTCCCCAAACAAAAGCCTCCCAGAAGAGGATTCTCCACCCCCCCCCCCCCGTGAATCTGTTTCTGGGGGCCTTCCTGCGTCTCTGACAGGGTATAGGATCCTTTCTAGCAAGAGATGGAATTGGCTGGATAATTTTTCTGGCACCTAGGTACAGAAGTTAATAGATGCTACCTGCATTTCTTCTGTTTTTTCCTTGTTCTTGGGGGGTTTGAAAAGCTAAATGCTTTCAGGTCAAGCAGAAAGTTTCTGTCTTAAGGAGAATCTATCAATTTTTCTTTAAAAAGTCTTTGGGTATGTGTTGATTGTGAAACCAAGCATACCTACTGATGACAGAGGCAGTAACAGTTGCTCTGGATGAGGGATCTACAGCATCACAGCTACACCTAATGCTGAGTCTGGCTACTTGCAAAGTCTGACTAAATAATAACATTTGTAGTTTAGAATCCGTTCATTGTTCAGTTCATTGTGAATTCACCACAACCTTGTTAAAGAAATTGAGGATAGATATCAAACACTTAAGTCGTTTGGTTTTGGTAACAGATGGCCCTAAATGCCAACACAGATTAGGTATAAACCTTTTCACCCCATCTATCCACGGCCCTGCTAACATTGTCTAAAGGGAGGGCATTGGCATTAAGCATCATCTTAGAACATTTATCAGTAGAGACAGACAGACGCTGCATAATTGTCAACCACAGGATTTTTAAACAAGAATTTAAGACAATCAGGAACTTTATAAAATCTGCCTGGCCTTTTGGGGCAGGAGAATGCAAGTCAAGGTGGATTGAAAGGCATTTAAGAAAGCCTCAAGAAAGCATAGTTGTGTAAGAACTTACCATAACAATAGATGTTCTACTCATCACTATTCCTGACATATGGGTTGTCACTGCTGACATCCAGTTGGGATACCAAAGCTTTACCTTCCCAAGATCATATGTCTGGTGTATGACCTCAGCTCTCATGCGATGGGATATAGAGACCTCCATATGAGCGTGGATCCTCAGACTATCTCCAAGCCAGCAGCCTGAAGACTCCTGAAAGAGGAGACTAGTCAGCTAGGCGAAATGTAGCTGAAATAGGTAAGAAAACTCCCTATTCACTGGAAAGAGAGTACAGGTTAAAGCAAAGGGGGAGAAAAATATGAAGGTTGAAGTGACGTAGAGAAGAGGGGATGGAGGATAGGACGGAATACAGCAACAGTGATCAGTAGGACATCCACTGTTATGGTAAGTTCTTGCAGAACTAAAGAAAGGTGGTTGGCTATTGAGTAGATGAGTCATGCAGTAGTCCAGACAGAACTGACAGAGCAAAGGCTGCCCTGGATCTTGAGAAAGCATCGATTTTGTACTGTTTGGTAAAGGTGTGTACAGAGGACAAAGTGGTAGCCTCTAAGACAGACCTGGAGTCTGTTCCTGTGTGAAACGTCCATGAGGAAGCCATTGCCCTACTGGAATGAGCTTTAGGGCAGGAAGGCAAGGTCTTACCATAGTGCAAGTAGTAGAGATAGCCTTAGAAGTCCAAGCTGCAACAGTTCGTCGATGGCTTGGCTCAGCTTAAGACTCATAAATGATCCAAACAGCTGGTCAGTCTTTCTGAAGAATTCAGTTCTGTCCAGATAAAATCGGAGTTGCCTGTGAATGCTCAGAGAAGGTAAGATACTTCTCCCGTTTTGCCGATTGGGAAAGAAAGTGGGAAGATGAACAGCCTGACTGACGGACAGCTCACTTACTACCTTAGGCATGAAGGAAGAATTAGCCCTGACAGTCACCATGAGTCAGAAAA